>NC_056741.1:2260334-2329364 GCF_019279795.1 Protopterus annectens
TGACCAAGGCAATCTTGCATATCTCTTCTTCCAGGCAGTTCTGTTCTGGTATATATATCTGATACAACTTGCATGACAAGGTATGTCTTACAGCCTATGCTGTACAAGTTGATTCATGAGCTCAGTATGTATATCACAGATGTTTGTAGAGGCATATGTGTGTAGTATGTCAGTGGCATTGAGTATATTTATGCTTTCATAGTTCACACTGGTTGCAGATCCAACACAGCAGAACAACATCAGTCTGACATGCTGGATTTCCACAAGTGACCCAGGGATTAGGAACCTGCATTTCAATGTCACATTGTGCTGGGAAGTCTCCAGGAGTTACACCATTGAATAGAGCAGACTGTATCTCATTATTGCAGCATGCTTGTATTCGCACATATGAGAATGGGGATATAAGAGGTCCTTGAGAGGTGTGATCTAAAGTGCCAGGGTGGAATGTGGAAATTAATTTAATTATGGACTGAATTCCAGTTTGAGCAGTAGCATTCAACAAGACAAGTAATCCTTGGAGTAAGTACAGACAGATTGTGGTATGATGGACTTGCATCTTCATAGGTTCATAGGTTGATACTAGGCTATCTGCCCTAGGGCATTTATAAGCCTAGCCAGAGTGTGTTTGGCTTTCGCCACCCTTTTAGATTAGTTGACTGTGCCTCTGTATAGTAGGTCACAGAAGATAGCCCTTTTGAGGTTAGTTTACTGTGTCTCTGTCTAGTAGGGAGACTGAAGAGATCCCAGGGGTAAACCTACGATCTCCCATCCACTCATCAAGATTTCTCTTGAAGAGGGTCATTGAGGGACTCTGCCTAACATGGATTGGGATTTTGTTCCAGAGTGAGAGGAGCCTCTGGGATATGAATCTGTCCCTCTAGCATGTCCTATTTATTTCTGTGCTGACGTTTAAGTCCCTGGAGTGTGTAGCTCTAAGGGATTTGGATTTCCTGAGGTGGAGCATGTCCATTAATTCTGGGTTGGACATGGCTTTATACGTCAGGCACAGATCGCCTGTGAGTAGGCGGTAAGCAACTGAGTAGAGCTGGAGTTTCTTTAGCCTAACAGCATAGGGCATCTGTTTGAGTCCCTTGATCCTCTTGGTGAGGTACTTTTGGGTTCTTTCCAGTTGCTGCAGGTGTCGGGTAAGGTACATCCCAAATGGGACATTGTATTCAATTATGGGCCTGATGAGTGATGAGTAGAGGGGCACAATGACCTCTCTTGATCTAGATGTGAACCCTTTTGTGATAAGGTGGGCTATATAGAAGGCCTTTCTAACCACTTTGGCAACGTGATTGTCAAAGGAGAGATTGCTATGTACTTGGGTCCCTAAATCCCTAATTACTTCTTCCATACTTAATGGATTACTAACTATGTGGTAATTTGTGGGCACTTTGTTTTTCCCTAAGGGGATGACTATGCACTTTTTGGCATTTAGCTTTAGGCCATGGCTCTGGCACCAGTTATCTGTCTCTGTGAGACCCTTTCGGAGGATGCTTGTGTCAGTCGGCGAGTCAATTATGGCACCCAGTTTGCAGTCATCTGCGAACTTGGTCAGCCACAGTCCTCCCATGTTAGCATGTACCTCAGAAAAATATATACCGAACAAGAGAGGTCTCAGGCCTGAGCCTTGTGGGATGCCACTTGAAACTGGTTTAGAGTCTGACATGGCACCTGCAATTCTGACCATGTGGGTTCTATCCCTGAGCCAGTTTGCAACCCATCTTGTGACATAGGGGTTGATATTTAAGCTGGTGAGCTTATTTATGATGCCCGAGTGGGGTATTGTGTCGACGGCTTTTGCGAGGTCCAGGTAGGCTGTGTGGACTACCTTCCCTTCATCTATGGCCTTGGTGACTGTTTCAAAGAAGTCGACCAGGTTCAAGAGGCAGGATCTGCCCTTAACAAAGCTGAATTGGGTAAGATCCAGTGTTTGGAGGTTCCCAATGTCTTTGTTTATGAGTTTCATGATGATACGCTCCATAGCTTTGCAGACCAGGCTAGTCAGGCTTATAGGGCGATAGTTTTCGGGGTCCATTGTGGCACCACCTTTGTGGAGTGGGACCACTGTTGCTGTACGCCATTCCTTGGGTACATATCCTGTAGTAAGGCTGAGATTGAACAGTGACTTTATGTGAGGGTTCAGTTCTTCTTGGAGTTCGTGTAAGATGCAGCCTGGGACACCATCCAGTCCCACTGATGCTGTGTTTTTTGCTTTGGAGAGGGCAGCTCTCACCTGTGCATCTGTGATGTCAGGGAGGCTACACTCTGTTGGGATAGACATTTGCTCTTTTGGGGGGGAAGGGGGGTTTGCACTGAACCTGTCTGCCAGGATGTTGGCAATGTCTGTGGGTTCAGTGTATTTTTTGTCATTTTGAACTAACTCAGAGCATATCTGGGAGTTGCCTCCCAGGTTCCTGACATAACTAAAGAAGGCCTTGTGATTATCTTTAGCATCTTGTGCAATTTTTCTTTCGAAGCTGGCCTTAGATGATTTTATGAGGGATTGTAGTTTCTTGCTAGTACTGATCAGAGATGCCTTCCCTTTTTGGGATTTTGCTCTAGCATGTAGTAGCTTCCTCCTTCCTGTTGTATAGCTTATTTATGGCTGCTATCCACCAGACAGGTCTCCTGCCTTTGGAGGAATGAGTCTTGGTTTTATTTGGGATAGCACAATCCATGCATTCCTGTAGGTGTCCATAGAAAGCGTTTGTAAAGGATTCTGCGGTTTGGGCCGTATTTTCCACTGGCCTGGGGGCTTTGAAGGATTCCACCTCGGTTTTGAGAAGTGTGAAGTTTGCCTTTGAGAAGTTCTTCACCATGGTTTCCTTGGCTGGGGGTGGGGACGGGATATGGATGTCCAGTGAGATTAATTTATGGTCAGATCTTACCATGAAGGGTATACCTCTGGTATGGAACATAGAGTCCCCATGTTGGTGATGATCAGGTCCAATATGTTTTCCCCTCTTGTGGGAGGGGTGACCAGTTGTTCCATAGCATTTGAGTTTATAAATTCAAGGAACCGTTGGGCGAGGGTGTTGGGGCTTGAATAGTGCTCCCAGTCCATGTTTGGGTAGTTGAAGTCACCCAATATAATGGTGTTTGGAGAGACCTTCATATTCTCCAGTGTTCTCAGGAAAGCCGAGTGTGGTTCCTGAGTTTGGGTGAGTGGTCTGTAGCAGGCTACAAACTGAAAGGCAGTTTTGCCCACTGTTAGTTGCACATGGATGGTCTCTGATGCTTCATGCAGTGCCACTAACCTGGAGGTGTGGGTATCTTTGATGAATATGGATACTCCCCCTCCTTTTGTGGTTCGGTCCGAGTTTTGGGGCAGAAAAGCATGGTATGAGGTATAACCTGGTAGTGCTGGGGTGCTCTTGGGAGCCTTGAACCAGGTTTCTGTTACTGCACAGATATCGATATTCTCCATACTGAGGAGAGCCTCGAGTGCATGCATCTTGAGGTTTAGACTTCTGGCGTTGAGCAGCATTACCCTTAGTTTCTTTTTCTTTGTGTTGTCTATGGAGGTGGGTTTGTCTTTTGAGCCTTGCCTAAAAAAGGCACTATTGGGTGGCAAGAGCCTTAGCCAGTATTTGAAAGCCCAGGGGTGACAGGTGCAAGCTGTCCCTAGCGAAGCAATGTGGCTTGTCGAGCATGTCATCCCAGGCCGACAGACACTGGATCCCCTTTGAATGACACCAATACTTTAGCCAATTGTTAAAATTGATAACTTTGTTTTTATACTGCGGCATCATTCTTGGTGAGGGTAAGATGCTACTCAAGGTCAGGGTCATACCGGCCGGGGCTACATGATCAGAGAGCTCCTCTATGTCTCTTTTCATGTAGTCCAGGGAGGTACATCTCAGGTCATTCACACCAGCATGGACAATGACGGAGTCATATTTGTACTTGCTTTGGAGTGACCTGAGTGCTTGTGTTATGTGGCGGATCCTAGTACCCGACAGGCAGCTTACAGTGACCTTCTCTTTGTTCAGCCTGGTGAGTGGGATGTCAGTGTGTCTGACAATAGAGTCACCTATTACAAGTATATTAGGTGTGTTGTTTAGCCTTAAGGGCTGTGACTGTGTGGCACACTGATATTTGTGAACTATGCGATACGTGGGTATTGTTGTGGGGTAGTGGTTGCTTGGATGTCTGCTTTGAGGGTCTCTGCTTCTTGGGCAGATTTTTATTTAAAGCCTCTGAGTATGTTTTTGTGTGTTTATGTGTTTGGTTTTCTGTTGTGATAGGTCTATGTGAGACTGGATTTGTGGTGTGTCTGGTTACCTTCTCCTCCTGACTGACTGCGCCAGTATTGGGTTGAGAGAGCTCAGCCTCCAGTTTGGCTATATAGTTGCATCTCTCACATATATTTGAGCTTGTTGGGAGGAGGAGGGGGTGGCCTGTGTACATAAGGCAGTTGTAACATTGCCTCAAGATTCCCAGATTCACCAGCTGCACTGGAGAGTAAACCCGAAACTGACTTTTGGACATGCCAGAATAGTATAAGGAACTACTTTTTGACTGATCAAAAAGGACCAATAGGGAGCCAAGTACTTAAAGGGAGTATAAGAGGGTGTAGTGCTTTAGTTTATTAGTGCTTACTTATAAGATTACTTATACGAGCAACTGCAGGGCTTTAGAATGAAAATAGAGTGCTTACTTTGAGATTTGGAACAGTTCTAAGGGAAAAAGTAAAGAGCAGACTTTCTGGAGTCGGGAATAGTTTAAACCCGTTTAAGCGGCGCTGCCGGATGTTGTGCTATGTGCAAAATCATGCAAAACCGCACAAATGCGGGTTCTAAAGCAGGTAAACTGAAAGATATAGGAATTGACCCAGAGCGGCCAATAAGCTACTAGTTTCAGGGCTGAGACCACTCCTTCAGGGTCAGATAGGCTGCTCAAAGCTCCTCACTCTCACTGGTGAACAGAGAGGCTTCCTCATATCCAAATAAGGATATGGGCAACACAGGAAACTATGCCACAGTCCGGAATACAGCAAAACCTGAAATCTGGACTAATCTAGTTCAGCAAAGGCAGGAAAAGAGAATTTTGTTTTTGTTTTTTTCAGGAAACAGCAGAAAAACACACATAAAACACTGTAAATGCTATAAACAGGCTAATGCACTTTAGTGTGTAGCCTACAACAGTTATACAATACAAAAACGACTTAAATTGATATAAAACAAGTGCAAAAACTGTAAAAAGCAGAAGGCAAATGCAATTTAAACTTTTTAAAGCACAGATCAGTTAGAAATTCACTTTTTAGGCGGGAGAAGGCAGTCGGAGCAAAAAACAGAGGGAAAAAATACTTAAATCTGGAAAAGTCTCTCTTGGGTCTCTCTGTTGCCTGTATCACTCTGCAGGACACCACAAGGAGCTGTGTGGAGTTGTATACTGGTGCAAAACCGTGCAAATGCGGGTTTTAAAGCAGGGAAACTGAAAGAGATTAGGAAATGGCCCAAAACGGCCAATAAGCTACTAGTTTCAGGGCTGAGACCACTCCTCCAGGGACAGATAGGCTGCTCAAAGCTCTCCAATCTCACTGGTGAACAGAGAAGCTTCCTCCTATCCAAGTAAGGATATAGGCAACACAGGAAACTATACCACAGTCAGGAATTCAGCAAAACCTGAAATCTGGACTAATCTAATTCAGCAAAGGCGGGAAAAGAGAATTTTTTTTTCAGGAAACAGCAGAAAAACACACAGAAAACACTGTAA
The DNA here is from genome assembly GCF_019279795.1 of Protopterus annectens. NCBI lineage: Eukaryota > Metazoa > Chordata > Ceratodontiformes > Protopteridae > Protopterus > Protopterus annectens. The sequence goes on from NC_056741.1 coordinate 2,266,059, forward strand.
ATGCTATAAACAGGCTAGCACACTTTAGTGTGTAGCCTGCAACAGTTCTACAGTACAAAAATGACTTAAATTGATATAAAACAAGTGCAAAAACTGTAAAAAGCAGAAGGCAAATGCAATTTAAACTTTTTAAAGCACAGATCAGTTAGAAATTTGCTTTTTAGGTGGGAAAAGGCAGAGAAAAAATACTTAAATCTGGAAAAGTCTCTCTTGAGTCTCTCTGTTGCCTGTATCACTCTGCAGGACACCACGAGGAGCTGTGTGGAGTTGTATACAATAACAAACTTTTTAAATCACAGATTCACTAAAAAAAAAAAAACTGGCGTTTTAGGCGGAAATAGTTAAGACAGCAAGAAAAGCAGAAAAGTGATACTTAATCACTCCAAAGTCACTCTTTTGTCTCTCTGCTGCTGTAGACTCTGTAGAACACCTGGAAGACACTTGCTGAGCGGAATACAAACATAAATACTGTGCAAATGAGGTTTTTATAGCAGGGAAGTGAAAGAGATAGAAATTAGCCCAAAATGGCCAATAAACTACTAACTTCTGGGATGAAACCACTCCTCCAGGGACAGATAGGCTGCACAAAGCTCCCCTCTCTCACAGGTGAACAGAGAAACTTCCGTCTATCCAAGTAAGGTAATGGCAACACAGAAACTTGTAACACAGCCCTGGATTCAGCAATAACCTGAAAACTGGACTATACTAGTTCAGAAAGGTGGGAAACAAGTATATATATATATATCTTTTTTAGAAAATAGAGCAGATACAATCAAAATTAGCCCAAAAAGGCCAATAAACTACTAACTTCTGGGCTGAAACCACTTCTCCAGGGACAGACAGCCTGCTCAAAGCTCCTCTCTCTCACAGCTGAACAGAGAAACTTCCTTCTATCCAAGTAAGGTATGGCAACACAGAAACTTGTAACACAACCCTGGATTCAGCAATAACATGAAAACTGGACTATACTAGTTCAGAATGGCGAGAAACAAGTATATATATATATATATATATATATATATATATATATATATATATATATATATATTTTTTCCAGAAAATAGAGCAGATACAATCAAAACAACACTTTACCCAATTAACCAGTTAAAAAGCTTAAAACTGTGCCCTGTTCCAGCAGTCTTCAATCAGACAAGTTCTAACTGCACAGTCCTGCCACTAGGGTACAGAGAAACCTTCTCCAAAAAAGACGGCCTGTGTCAGTGCACAAGTCATACAAACAAAGATAGATCCAGCTGGCCTGAATCTAGTCTATGCTACAGCAAACAAGGCGTACCGATTTCATAAAGAAACAGTTCAGGTAAGCATGCGCAATAAGCCTAAACCAGAAATTCCCAGCTCAGAAGGGCAGAATCTAGCCTCTCCTCCCACAAGAGTGCAGACCACAAACCTTCTTAATGTAAAATAACTGACCTGAAGCACAAGTCCTTAACCTAGAACTAATACACTTTTATAATAACAGACACTGAGCCTTCAATCAGCAGTTCCCAACTTAGAAGGATGTACGCTACCTGTCCTGCCACAACAGTGCAGACCACAAACCTTTTTAATGTAAAGCAACTGGTTTGAAGCCCAAGTGCTTAAACCAAGGACCTTAGAATAGCAGTTACAATTTAATCAGGCTACTAACAAGCAGTAATAAAGGCAGCAGAATAAATTTAATTGAGTACTTTTAAAAGAGGCAAAAGCAAAATAAGGTAATAAAGTAGGAAGAAACACAAATAAAGTAAGGCAGATGAAGTGCAAATTTTTTTTTTTTTTTTGAGATGGAGGAAACATAGCAGATTAAGATACTATAGGGGAATGCCCTTCCCAAGTTCTCTCTCTGTACACCGCAGAGGAGATGGGACTGGTAAGAGTATCCAAAATCAAAATATGATCTCACTGTACTCAGTTGAGTGAGCGAATGAGATGGGTCCAAGAGGAGTGTGCAAAAGAGATTTACAGCAGGGGCGGGCAATTCCAAAGCCACCAAGATTAACACCACAACAAGAAACAGGGAGGGCGGGTGGTGAACTAACTGCAGAGATTCAGAGACACAATATTTACTGAATCCAAGACACACAATATTTACTCACTCAAATCTTAAATAAGTGCAGAAAATATACTTAAATCAGCTTGTGTCCAGTTGATATATGCAGACAAGTCTCAGTAGCCAGCAACTCGATTTAAAATGATTACTAGAAATGTAACCAACACAGATTTTAATGCTAGCAGAAACCCCCAAGCTAATTAACACTAACAAAGGAATTTCAAAGCAGTCTTAACAACTTTCAGTGAGCTCAGATGGCTAACTGCAGAGATTCAGAGACACAGTATTTACTGAATCCAAGACACACAATATTTACTCACTCAAATCTTAAATAAGTGCAGAAAATATACTTAAATCAGCTTGTGTCCAGTTGATATATGCAGACAAGTCTCAGTAGCCAGCAACTCGATCTGGAGCATTTCTCCTCAGGCCTCCACTGAAAATTGTCTTGTTCCAAGTCAGACTTTACCAGTAAACAAACTCTAAAACAAATAAATAAATGCGTGGTTTAGGCAAAAACCTGCCTTAAGATATTTTAGAACATCAAACATGAACACTTCTGAGGTGAGACTTTGCTTACTAGACAAAATTAAGCTTTTTGAAAAATTCCTTCTGTGTTATAGGAATCTAGAAATAGATAATGAGCAGGATTCACGAAACCTCCGTGTAAGAGTTAATATGTCTTACATGGAGGCTGCAGTCTAACGGTATGATGTCAGCATGCCATGCATATTCATGAGGGCATGCTGAATCATAACCTAGGCTAACACGGTCCATGTAGGAAAGTAGGGGGCGTGTCCGAATGCTGAGTTCTGCAAAGGGACACGCCCCCAGAAGAGTCAGAGTCCTGAAAGTAAACTCCCACGAGCGAGTCTGCGGAAATGTCAAGGAACACAACACCACACATGCCCCCACAGACTATAAACCCAACTGTAATGTAAAACGTAAAAATACCAGTTTCATTTTTTTTTAATTTCCAAAATGTTTGCCCGTAGTTGCGCTCGTTTGCGTGGGTATGCCCTCCGCTCAGCCACAGTTAGCAGACAGTGAAAAGCATATAAGATCTAAATATGCAAATTAAGCCAAGTAGCAATAGCGTAGCTGCAGAGATGTTGGCGAAAGAGGAGGTAGTCACGGTTCGAGCCCCCACAACATCATTCTCTATTTTTAGTTAAATAAGCATGAAACAATCCCCTGATACATATATATATATATATATATATATATATATATATATATATATATATATATATATAAAACTATAATTTAAGTAAAATGTAATGAAATGGGCCATGTATTTTTGAAGAAATCCGACACAATAAAATATAAAAAAGAGATTATGTGGCCATAGCTGAGCAAGACTTCAAGAAGCCTAATATGAGTGCCCATAGGTGAGCAGCACTGTAACAAGCTTGATATGACTGCCCTCAGGTGAGCAGCGGTTTAACAGGTGTAATATGAGTGCCCGGATTTGAGCAGCGCTTTAACACGCTTAAAATGAGTGCCCATAGTTGAGCAATGCTTCACACAGTGTAATATGAGTGCTCATAGCCAAATAACGCGTTACCCAGTGTAAGCCGTTTGCGCGGATCTGCGCACTGTGCCAACCAGCTCACCGGTGGGCAACATTGAGCAAGCTGTATCAAAGCCACCTTTACACAGACACACCTCCTAGCCTGTCTAGACAGTAGTAAAATAAAAAAAACAATGCCCAGGCTCGAACCCAGGATACTGTGCACCATAGTCAAAGTACTGAACCACGAAGCCATGACAGTTGTACTGACAAATGCAGTATTAGCATATATATATAGGAATGAATGGAAATAGAAGCATGACAAAGCAGGTTTTTTTAAGCTGATAAATATCCAAAATGGCCAATCACAGATAAGTGTGGGAAAACGGGCATATATTAGCCCCATAGGTGGGAATACATAGCATAACTGATTGTGGTACCCATTTGCAGTCAGGATGGCAGGTGCAGGAGAGGGAAGTCACTTTAGAGCACAGAGGTGGGGTGTTGAGGAGTCAAAATATATGGTTTGGCTCCTAGTCCATGATCATGAGGCACAGCTCATGCAGGGCCAGGTTCGCTGGTGTGCATACAAGGCAGAGGCTTGGAACCGGTTGGCACATGATCTCACTAGTGCCACAGGCATTCCAAGGACTGGTGACCAGGTCCATCACCACCATGCGGACCTGAAGAGATGTAAGCAGGACCAACTGAACCGTTGGATCCAGGAGGCTCGGCAAATGCCCAACGCCCCACTACTGAGTAAGTATCCATGTAATTAAGTATGGAAGAAATTATCCTAGCCTATAGTATGGAGATGTATGTTCCAATATTACAACATTTATATTACAGCTGCAGGTGTCCGTTCCATGAATCTGCGAGCCTATGCTGATAGGCTGGTGCGGTTGCGCCACCAGGCAGGTTAGTAATTATTTTGCTGGAATTGTTATAGAATATAAATGAAACAGATTGTAAAAGAGTTCAGTGTTGTTACATATTAATAAAGTTCAAATAAGCCTAGAAGAAAGATTCTGCTAGTACTGTAAGATTAGATAAGTGATGCAGCCTGTAATCCAGAAATAAACATTAAACAAGTCTCAAATAGAGAGTCTCCACCTGTATTGTAATATCAGATAACTGCTTCAGCCTGAAAATGAGTGGTAATCAATCAACAAAGGATAGACATCTGTCAGATACATCCCTTTTAAAATCTGCCATATGAAATAAGTGAGTCAGTTGGAAAGGATTGTTGTAACCCAGTAAGAAATGTTAATAATGCCTAGAATTAAGTACCATCCTGAAATGTAAACATAAAACAAGTGAGAGTGTGAGAAAGAGGGTATGAATCTACCAAGAAAGCTGTAATAAGTCTGGAATAAAGTTATACTGCAGTGAGTACATAATGAAACGAATGAGACAGCCACAACCAAAGAGTGAAATGTGTGTAATAAAGTACTGAACCTGGAATGTGTCTGTCCCACAATTTGGTTATGTTGCTGTACCCTTGGAATATGGAGATAGTATGGTTGTATGAAATACTGAACATCCACAGTTGTCTAGAACCATATAAATCAAATGTAGCAGGATGCTGTACCTGAACACAGCCAGATATGAACATGTATGAATAAAAATGGAATGTATATTAATGTAGCAGTAACATTCCCATCACCAACATTCCTAAGGTTACATATAGGAAACTGTACTAATACATGTAGGGGATATATACTAGGAATGTACAGCATATGTATAGGTAGTTTAAGTTGTTAATGTAATATTTCGTCACCCTACCCTATTTTCACAAATGATGCCATTCCACACCAAACTGGGTATGTGTATACACAATTAATTCCCATGGACATTTGTCCTGTTGGTTCATACATATCTGCATGTGCATTGATGCATGTGCCCTGTTCACATATCCAAACCTGATGGCCTGTTGCCACCAATCAACCCTGCATGCTGTTGGAATGTGTACTGTTGTTCTAAATATGCATGTGTTATGCTTGCTGTTCAATGTTCGGAATTCATGGGTGTTTGGTTAATGGGAATACTGATGCATGCTGTTACAACTAATTTTGAATGGTGTTGTTTGTTACTAAACCAAAATGTCATAAAATACTGCTAAACATAGGACAACAGGGAAGGCGGGTTCCAGCAGACCCACCTCTCCCACCTCAGCTGGCGAGTGCACCTGGCACCAGTGCCCAGGCTGGAACCTCCTCTGGTGGCCCTGTGCCACCTTCGGGTGGAAGTGCTGCAGGGGATGGGGCTCATCCCCCCTCTGCAAGCGTGGCCGGAGGAGAACATCCACTCACCCTCCATAGTGTCCGCTCTGTAGTGTGTAGCGAGATCAGGCGTTCTGTGCTTGATCCCCTACGCCAGCTTGAGGCGAGGGTGGCACAACTCACAGGTGTGCCTGCCCATCCTATACAGCCCCCAGCACAGCCCCGTTCTGGGCAGTGAAGGCACAGTGGTAACTGCCCATGGGTGAGGATTTCAGTTCCACTGTTGCCATTTGTGGGCTCATGGGCTTGCGATATCCAAACATCCGTCCTCGTCAATTGTGTTTCCCCCCACATGTGTCATACTCTGCCCCTGTATGCATCTTGTTTGTCTTGTCTGTTAACCTCCCCAACCTATCTCCCCAAATATACCTACTTCCTGTACCTCACATTCCACTATCACCTGAAAAAAAAATAAAAAAAGGGCACTCTGTTCCCACAAAAAAATTATGCCCCATACATAGCTGCCCATTTTGCAGACATGTCTGCTGGACATGTCAACTGATAATTAAAATTGGCTGTACAACATATTTTGTTGTCCTCACCCCTCTCTCAGGGGTGGAAGGTTTCAAATTTCACACCACATTACACACATATGCACAGCTGTTGTTGATAAAGAAATGGGCAGCTATGGTCCTTTCCTACATCCTTCCTGCAAATCCCGGGCTTGTTTTCCTACTGTCCTACCCTTTTTGTGCCCCTTTTTCACCACTTTCCCATCTCCCCATTTTCTTTTCTTTAAAAGAAATTAGCGCGGGTGTTAGTGAGACTAGGCACTATTAAGCAGTAGTCAGCGGGTGTGCGCTTCTGTGCACTTAGCTAAGTGACTGTGCACATGCGTGAGCATCGTGCAAACCAGCGCAAACCCACTTACAACTGCTTAAAAGTGCCTTAGTCACTCTGTATGACAAGGCCTGTAATCTGCTCATCAGCAAAATAAAATACCCCTGTCAGTCTCGAACCCCAGACCTTGGAAACACTAGTCTACATGAATTACCACTGAGCCACGTCAGATATACAAGAACATAGTGCTGAAAGAAATATATCATGAAATACAAGAAGTTAATGTAAAGGGAATATAGGAAGGCCATTACACAAAGCTTGTTCCCTGTATGTTTAGTGGCAATTCTTGTGGAATTGCATTACATGAGTGTGATAAGAGAAACAGCCATGCTAGTAGGTAATAATGTTACAGTAGCACCTTACAAACCACACACGGTATCAGAGCAGGATAAACACCACCATATTTGAATAGGTATGAGGCCAGACATCCCAACTGTGACTGATTTACAGGGATGTCCTTGATTTGTCAAAAAATGTTACCTGTGCCCCACTGACTCAGTGTGAAATGTACTAACAGTAGGCAGAAAGGTGGGAAATCCCACGTAATGTTCACCATCAATAAGTTAAAGTAGACACTACTTGCATGTCAGAAATGGTGTAGTAATACATATGCTCAAAACACACACAGTCCCCACAGTCACAACTGCAGAATATCTGAAATATATCACGGGTGTATCCCACTGATATGTACTTTTCCCTGAGGCTGCTCAAATATATACCTGAGAGTATCTGAGGCCTGCAAGTGTCAGAAACACACCAGCATATCAGCCTGTCTGCTGTTACACACTCTGCAAATAGCTGTAGAATTACTTCCACAAGCACACCCTCATGTAGGAGTACAACACAGAAATATCAAAGGATGTAGCCATCTAACAAACTAAGGACAGTATAGCAGTTTACAAGCACTGCATGTGCCTGATATTCATAACTATTAGTACAAAATATAAGGCCCTACTACTGCTCAGCAGCAAAATAAGATACCTTTTTAAGTGTCAAACCCCAGACCTTGGCCTCACCAGACTGCATGCAGTGCCACCAAACCACAGCAAACATATAAGAATTTACTGCTGAAAGAAATATATCATGCATTACAAGGAGTGAATGTAAATGGAAAATAGGAAAGCCATAGCAACACATTCCAGTAAAGAGAAATATCAGGCCTTCAAGGAGTGAATGTAAAGGGAAAATAGTGACGCCATAGCAACACATTGCAAGAGCTACAGTTGTATACCAGTTAATCCACAAGTCCCACAGGTAAGTACATACTCCCATGTAAACAGTGTTAGCATTAGCAGGTGTGAGTTAACATACACACTGAGAAGAATGAACTGGAAGAAGCAACAGTCAGGTTTCAGTACAACATGCATTTCAATGGCTACAACACAGCCTTAGATATGAGAGACATACCAACCATCTGACTGGCACAACAGTGTCCACAGCAAACCAGCATGGTCCCCACCTTGCAAAACTGAAAGGCCTACGCCTACCTAACCTAACATTTTATAGCAGTGTCCTGAAATCACAGTGAGAACTGCAATTACCACACAGCAGGCTGCATGCAATTAGTAAATGCTGACCACCAGTTGGTGCAGAGGCCATCACATGCACATGTGCAGATAACTACAAAAGCAGCTTGTACTGCCAGTCCACACATGCAATAATTTCATTGCAGCAACTGGAGGGGGAGAGAGAGAGAGAGATAGACAGACAGAGACCCAAAAAAAAAAAAAAAAAAAAAAAAGCAAGGCAGCAAGCAAGCAAGCCAGCAAGTGAGCAAGCAAGCCAGCCAGCCAGCCAACCAGGCAGCCAGGCAGCCAGGCATCCAGCCAGCCAGCCAAACTTAAAAAGCTGTTAGAGACAAAGGTAATGTAAACTACATAATCTAATAATCTACATACTGTGAACCCTCCATATGTGTCAGCAGTCTGTATCTATATGTATATGAAGATGTGCATAGGGCAAGGGACATACTACAACCGTTAGCGAAGACTGGACATACATATGTAGTTGAAGGTTGCTATGTGCACATATCAATGTAGGTTGTAGTATGTGGCATTGAAAACAGCATGCAGTGCAGGTATATGTCATGTGGTGGTGAACTTCTGTGGGACTGAGCCAGTGAGGCCTGCTACAGCTATATGGCCTGAGGACAGCATAATGCATTCTGCGCAACACTGTGCAATATCATTACAGAATGGTATGTCTCAAAACTGTTACAGAAGTGACATCCCCACCATGAAAGGTGGGCATTCTATGTGCCAAGATGTGCATGTAGTTGTACAGCAATGGATGTTTATAAGTATGTGTGTGTATGTGTATGTGTATATATACATATATATATATATATATATATATATATATATATATATATATGGTTCCACTTCATATCATCGAATTACCATTTCATCGAATTGCAAATCATCGAGACCAAATCGTCGAAAACTCATTTCATCGAAAACTCATTTCATCGAATCTCAAATCATTGAAAACTATGAAGCAACTACAAATAACATCCCAGACACTTTGTACTATGTTTATGCAGGGGGGCAAGCCCCCCTGCACCCCCCATGTGGGGGGGTTCCGCACTCCCAAACCACCCCGTAATTAAATATACCAACTCCAAGGTCGCACTACAGTGGGGTTAGGAAATTACCTTTTTCCCCACTGTGGTCGCATCAAGTATATTTATTCTGAGTGTGAGGTCAGAGGCTTGCCCCCTGCATAAACATAGTAAAAACATTGTGGAATGTTATTTGTAGTTGCTTCATAATTTCAATAATTGAGCCGATAATTGAGCATTGATGAAGTGGAACCATATATATATATATATATATATATATATATATATATATATATATATAGATATATAGATATATGTATATGTACATAGAGAGGTATGTATAGATAGATAAACATATATAGATAGATAGAATATGTATATACATACAGATGTAATAGACACATACATATATAGATATATATAGATACATACACATATACAGATAGATATGAATGTCTATAGATATGTATGTATATGAATATATCTATCTATATCTATCTATCTATCTATATATATATATATATATATATATATATATATATATATATATATATATATATATATATATATATATAGATGTATATATATATATATAGCTATATATATATATATATATATATATATATATATATATATATATAGCTATATATATATATATATATATATATATATATATATATATATATATATATATATATATATACATAGAGAGAGAGAGAGAGAGAGGGACATGGGGGCAGATGAATTGCAACAGCTGCCTGGTGACCAAGGCATGGACAGAACACCAGTGTGGATACAGGAGTACCATACCCCATTCCAAAACACTTTAACCCCTAACTACCAGATAGGTGGTTGCCTGCCTACTACTGGAGGTGTCAGAACCGAACATGGGAAACAAGTGTACAATAGCCTCCCCTTTGATATCCACAAATATGCCATACCCTGGACTAAACCACCTAGCATTAACAAACAAGGCTCCTCATTAGTAGATGTCAGACATACCCCTGATGAATGTTATGGAGATAGGTAATATGCCGTGTGAGTCACCTCTGTGTAACTGTTTGACAGGAGCAAGTACAATCACATTACATGTATCCCAAGGGGCAGGGTAGCATAAGGCTATGCTGCCGTAGGCCCAGGGCCAATAGCATAGTACCTACCAATGACACAATGCACACACACATGTACTCAGTGCAATACCAGCTATGTGAGGTGGAATGAGTGTGACACTGACTGTGTGCAAGGTCTGTAATGGTGTGATTGCTCAGCGTGACTTTGTGTCTGTCATGGTAGTCCATGCCCTTGGTGTGAGGCCAGAGAAAGATGTGTCAGTTATTGGGATACTAACATACTAGATTGCCATATGTTGTGCAGTAGTTCCCTGTGTACGACTGCGGTGTAGGTAGGGGTATGGCAGCAAAGACTAGGGTGAATTACCAGTGAAACTGTAGATGTGCATTCCATACATTGCATGGGATGATATTATTCTCCATCCAGTAGCTTGATACATACCCTCAGTGTGAGGCTGTGCAGTGTACCTCAAACAGTGTGCCGAGTGCTGGTGTATACTAGTTTGTTGTATGGAGTGTGGCAGGCACTGTCACACAGTTGTAGGCTGAGCACTGATATGTGGTAATGTACATGTGTATCTCCTGATAGACATACAGATGCTATATATGGCAGTTCAGTGATATCAGTACAGTAGAGTATTATGTGTGCCATATGATTTGCTCACATATTTATCTTTTCCTTCCAGGGCAATGGTGCATCACCACAACCCGTGTTATTCAGCTGCAGAGGATGAGGAGATACACCAGAGCCTGGTGCGGGATTTCAATACACTGTTTTCCAGGACCAGCCAGAACCAGCAGGAGAGGGCTGCACTGTGGAAAAACCTTGTCCGTCGGGTAAATGACATAGGCAGGCATAACTGGACATATAAGCAGGTATGCCAGGTACTGCAGTGATTTAATTAGAAATGTCCATCAGCGTGCATCTGATATCCACAGACAACAGCTTGCCACAGGTGGTGGGGTACATATCCACCCCCCTCACCAGAGTGGAGGAGCTACTCCTAAGTGTTGTGGCTCCAGGCCAACAACAACAACATCCACAGACATGTGACATGATGGAGGCCGGAGCCACCCAGCATGTGGACATGGAGTGTGCAGGTAACATGCCATATCTGTAGTTGACTGTTCTTTGCACTGGTAATTTATGCATGTGTGAGATGTCTACTGTGTGTGTAGCTGTTATCCTGCCTATTCTTGTGCAAGATTGATATTCTGAATATCATCACTACACCTGTGAAAGCCAACTGTTGTACTACTGTACTGTAGCATACTCACAGTATCAATGGCACAGTTGTAGCCACTGACAATAACTCTCTTATTTGTGCAGGTCCCTCTGGAGTAACAGCAATACAGCCAATCCATGCTGGTGAGTGTGTAATAACAATACTATTAATAGTAATAATAATATTAATACTAATAATACCCTCAAACAGTATTGTGTATGTGTTGGATTGCAGGTGTGTGGGTGTTTGTATCTGCTGTACTGAGGAGTGTGCATGTGTGCATGTGTGCCCGTGTGCATGTGTGCATGTGTGCATGTGTGCCCGTGTGCCTGTGTGCCCGTGTGCATGTGTGCATGTGTGCCCGTGTGCCCGTGTGCATGTGTGCATGTGTGCCTTTGTGCATGTGTCCATGTGTGCATGTGTGCCCGTGTGCATGTGTGGTAACATTGTGTGCATGCTGTAAACTGTGTTTCCTGTCTTCCTCTCACAGGTTCTGGTGTTGCTCTGTTGGCGTGCAGCAGGGAACCTGAAGCCACTGCTGGTGATAGTGATAATGATGATACATGTGTAATGGCACAGGGAGGTGTGACAGGGTCTGCTGTTGGTCAGCCAGTCGACAGTACACAGCAGTCAACCCCATCAATGTGCACAGTCATCCTGCCGATACATCCATTGTCATCAATGTCCTTAGCTGAGGGACAGCATACAGTGGGCATTGACCAGGGTAATGTGGTATCAGTGGCACATGCATCCCCTCACAGCAGCCATGGCCAGAGTCCTGACATGGTACCACACAGGCAGATGTCCAGGGGTTCTCGTGGGAGCATCCGTGGTCATACTGCCCCTGTCAGCCGTGCCCACAGAGGTCTTTCAATCTCAGCTATGTTCCGGGCTGTAATGCAGGCACAGGCATGTATAGAACGGTACACCAGACAGGGTCTGAGGGAGCTTAGAGCACATTGTACTGCTATGAATGACACTATGTGTGACGTTGCGGCTGCCATCCGTACTGACGACGACGTCATTGATAGACGTTGGGGGACACATTAGATCTGTTCCACAACTTCATGTCCATGAGCCAGGGCAATGCAGGATGGTTGAGGTGTCGATGTGGATGTATGCCAGCAACATCAGCAGCTGGCAGTCGTCGTGGATGACAGCAAACCCGCAGCTGCTCCCATAGTGCCAGTACCAGCCCCAGCAATGCTGGGTCTGTGCTGTCATCACACCGTCCTAGAAGACCATGTGCATGTGGCTCTGGACAGTCCCAGCAGGGGCATGTGTCCAGTCAGCAACCCACTGCTTCTGATGACAGTACCCAGTCTGGCTTAGTACCTGATACTGTCCGTAGCACCCCTACCCCTGCCAGGCACAGGTACCGTGTCCGTGGCTAGAGACAGTGATCTGTATGACCTGGCAGGTACAGTCTGTGGCTGTCCACAAACACCTGTATATGGCAACCATGTGGTGGAACTGTGTGCATGCATACACACATGCATAATGCTAACACCTAGGGCTAACACATACACACACACACACTGCATCAGCATTTCCCCATGTTGTACTGTTGTCCCTCACTAACACACACACGCATACATGTCGATTGGATGTGTCAATGGCAGACTCTGGCAAACCAAGTACACACCCTGTGCATATGATGAAACTCTGCCACCTTCTGCAATCTGTAACATTGATGCAGGAACAGGATAGCATGGTGCTGATGCACAGGGTGACTACATAGCACTGTAGTAATATTATCATGTTGTTAACAGTACAGTGTAATGATATCATTGTGGGTATATCCCAGCATGCCTGATGCATTAACACTATGATTGTCATTGTAGTTTTTTATACACCAGTGTTAATTCCAAAAGTGTAATGTCTGCACATGTGCCACATGGCAGTTATGTGTACCTGTGCCTGCATGTGTTGTGGACTGGACAGTACATGTGTGATGTTTGCAGCACACAGTTGCAGGTGTACATTTGTGAACAAGGTGGAGTTGCATTCTCTGCATGTAGATGCGTAGTGCACACATGGCAAGGGTGACATGCACCATGTGACACAGTAGTCATACATTGTAGTTCATATTGGTGGCCACTTTGTGTTGTACTACACATATGTCTCACCTGGGGTCACATGTATGTATGACATGGTATGACAGTATGCTGTGGGTCATATGGTTTACCAATGTCAATGGTTTGCATTCTGGTGGTAAGGCTCAAAACACAAACCCACCTACATAGGTATCACAAGGGATAAGAAACTAGAAGTAATGATACTCAATGCCAGACATCTAAACAGCAAGATGCATGCAGTCCAAACTCTACTCAGCATAGAGAATGTTGATATCTGTGCAGTAACTGAAACCTGGTTCAAGGCTCCCAAGAGCACCCTAGCACTACCAGTTTACACCTCATACCATGCTTTACAGCCCCAAAACATGGAACTAACTACGAAAGGGGGTGAGTATCAATAATTGTCAGGGATACCCACACCCCCTGGTTGGTGCCACAGCATGAAGCATCACAGACTATCCACGTGCAACTAACAGTGGGTAAAACTGCCTTCCAGTTCATAGCCTGCTACAGACCACCCTCCTAAACCCAGAAACCCCACCTGGCCTACTTAAGAACACATGAATATATGAAGGTCTCTCCAATCAACATTATATTGGGCAACTTCATCTACCCACACATAGACTGGGAGCATTACTGTAGCTCCAACACCCTAGGCCAAAGGTTCCTAGAATTCATAAACTCAAATGCTAGGGAACAACTTGTTACCACTCCCACAAGAGGGGGAAAACATACTGCAGCTGATCATCACCAACATGGGGACTCTATGCTCCAGACCACAAGTGTATCCCTCACTGGTAAGATCAGACCATAGAATAATCTCACTGTATATTCACATACCAACCCCAGCCCCTGCCCAGAAAACCACAGTGAAAAAGTTGTCTAAGGCATATTCCACACACCTCAAAACCGAGACAGAGGTGGAATCCTTCAAAGCCCCCGGACCTGTGAAAAATACAGCCCACACTGCTGAATCCTTTATAAACGCATTCTATGAACATCTTCAGGAATGCACAGATCATGTAATTCCAAATATAACCAAGACCCAATCCTCCAAAGACAGGCGTCCTTTCTGGTGGACCCCAGCCACATAACAGAAAACAATAGAAAGAGGTAGCTACTACATGATCGAGCAATATCCCACAAAGAGAAGGCATCTCTGATTAGTATTTGGAACAAAATACGGGCACTCATAAAATCGTCTAAGGCCAGCTTCAAGAGAATAATTGCACAAGACACTAAGGATAATCACAAGGCTTTCTTTAGTTATGTTAGGAATCTGGGTTAGAATTCCCAGATATGCTCAGAAGTAGTCCTAAATGACAAAGAATACACGTAAGCCACATACATTGCCAACATCATTGCTGACAGGTTCAGCACAAACGTCTCACTTCTGTGTCACTGTTACACAGAGGCAGAGTATACTAACCTGGAAAAAGGCCATAGCAAAATTCATTTAAAATGGGTGGAGAAAGCCAAACACAGTCTGGCTAGGCTTATAACTGCCCTAGGGCAGATAGCCTAGTATGAACCTATTAACCTATTACATGATGTATCCTCAACTGATACACAGATGTAGGAAACCCAGTGTCAGTGATATCCCTGCAGTACTACACTATACCATGTAGCCATTCTTACTGAGCCCCACACATCCCTGGGAAGGATACTGTTTGCCATATAGCAGTCTCACGTACATGCCAACATACTAGGGATATGTTCATCCATGACTGGAAATGCATACAGTGGCCTACAATGCATTCTGCACATGACACACATGACCACCACAAGGGTATCATACAGACAGATACCTGTTGTCCAAGCCATGCTCTATTACTGTAACACAACTGTAACTTTGTCATCAGCATGTACTTAACATAGTATTCCAATAGTATCATGTAGGTGGCAGCACCCATCATGTAGAACGGGTAATGGTGTGTACATATGGACAAGTGTTTTCTTGTCTATCCTGTGATATTCACATTTCCAAAGGTATTGTGCAGTCCCTTGTTGTATCACCTAAGCAAGCAGGTGTCTTTATGCATATCAGCAACAGTTGCCATACACTTACACTGGATGTCCATTACTCACAGACTTTGCTGTGTTATGACATGTGTGACATATATTCCAGACATGAACCCTCACCCACATTAATATATCACAGCTTTCATGACTGTGTGTCACCCAGTTGGCCTAGGACACAGATCACTGCAGTAGCCTGCATTGTCATCAACATACATGTATGGCGTACGGTCTGGGAATCTGCAGCACATGCTGGCAAAGGTAACAACTGTATTCATATGAGGCAGGCTTCACACATAGGAACTATTGCAGGTCATAGGTACATATCTGTATGTGGCACACACATACCTGATGTGTGCATTGCAATTACTGTTATAATTATATGTTATACAATAATAAAAGCAAAACCCACCACACATTGACAAACTGTGTGACAAACACACACATGGCTTTTGTAGGATTTAAACCCCTACCTAACTATGTTATGACACTTGAGAGAGACGCATTAGCGCAGCACGCTATTCACATTACTGGGTGGTTTAGCTTCTCCTGCTGTACTTATAGGGTGCTGACATCATCAGTCTTTACAAAGAGGAATGTACATCATGTAGTGTGTTATTCCAGTTGTCAAAAGGGACATTTCTTTCAAAGAGAATTGCACACATGCACACCCCCTGCCCCCCCAACACACACACACACACACACACACACACACACACACACACACACACACACACACACACTGAGCAATTGCAGGATTCAACCCCCTACCTAACTATGTTATGACACTTGAGAAAGACGCATTAGCACAGCGCGCTATTCGCATTACTGAGTGGCTTTTCTTCCCCTGCAGTATTTATAGGGTGCTGACATCAGTTTTGACAAAGAGGTATGTACATCTATTACTATCCCTCAGTATGGGGGATAACAATATATATGCATTAACAGACGCCTAGTTCAGGGTCACATATGCACATCAGCACTGCCTGGTTATGTTTTATACCATGCTTCACGAACACAGGACTTGTAACACACAACACAACCAGGGGGTGTATCCATACACATCACAGATACACACACCTCTGGGTTGTTACCACTGCACTAAGCATGAGAGGCCATACATATACAACTACCATTGTGCAAAACTGCCTTTTGGTTTGGTGTGTAGTTCAGACTACCCCCCATATCCAGGAACCACACTTGGCTTCCCTGGGAACAGTGTAGGATATGAAGGTGTTCACATACGCCATTACAGTGGTTAACTTCAGGTACAGGAATATTGACTGGGGGAACTACTCAGGCCTCAACAACATCACCCTACAGCCACTACAATTTGTAATTCCATGTGCTATGGCAGAACCAG
This sequence comes from Protopterus annectens, assembly GCF_019279795.1. Classification (NCBI taxonomy): domain Eukaryota; kingdom Metazoa; phylum Chordata; order Ceratodontiformes; family Protopteridae; genus Protopterus; species Protopterus annectens. The sequence continues at coordinate 2,283,060 of NC_056741.1, forward strand.
TCACCACAGCCACAAGGGGGAATACATATTGGACCTGATCATCACCAACATGGGGACTCTATGTTCCACACCAGAGGTAGACCACCATTGTTAAGATATGACCATAACCAACTTTCCCTGGACGTCCATATCCCATCCCCACCCCCAGGCAAGGAAATCACTGCTAACAAAGTATTTCTCAAAAGCAGACTTTGCACTTGTGAAGACTGGGGTGGAATACTTCAAAGGCCCTGTGCTGGAGGTTTATACAGCCTAATCTGCAGAATCCTTTACAAATGCATTCTATGAGCACCTGCAGGTTTTCATTGATCATGCTATCCCAAATAAGACCAAGACTCCTCCACAACTGGAGACCTGTCTGGTTGACACCAGCCAAATATAAGCAGTACAACAGAAGGAGGGAGCTAATACATAACAGAGCAATATCTCACAGAGGGAGGACATCATTGAACAGTATTGGCAGGACACTTCAATCCCTCAAAATCATCACTTGCAAGTTTTGACAGTGAAATTGCCCAGACACTACAGAAAAGGCTCCCTTCAGTCTGGAATTGAATCCCAATTAATGTTAGACATAGCCCCTCGCCAACCCTCTTCTAGCAAACTCCAGCCACATGGATGTGACATTGCAAATTCAACCCCTGGGATCTCCACTGTGTCCCTGCTTGACGGAGGCACGGCAAACTAGCCTTAAACGGTGCTTTCTGTGACCTACTTTACAGAGGCACAGTAGGCTACTGTACTGGGGAGGCAGACGCCAAATACACTCTGGCTAGGCTTATGTATTCCCTAGGGCAAACAGCCTGGTATCGACCTCTGCACCCATATGTTTATGTTTGGGATGCACAATATTTGTTGCTGATAAACTGTTTGCAGGTCTTTATTGCCATAGCTTTCCCTGTTTCTATGAACAACTTATGTATCTGTGGACGATGTTTGATCATGGCAGGGTTCCAGTATATTACTTATGTCTCTGTTGTCATTTAACTGTGTGCACTGGGCAGATTGCTGTATTGTGGGAGGTTCCTGGCTTAACACATACAAATGCCAGATATGTGTGGCCGACTGCTATACTGGGACATCGCCTAAGTGTGTGAGCATGCCCAGTTCAGGCTTTCCATGGTTTGTTGCCTGGCATATGTCTCATTTATCAAAGTGTGTGAGCAGGCCCAGTGTGACCTTTCCATATGTTGAGATCTGAGGTCCATTACATTTGTGGTTGTGTGTGAACTTGAACAATATTTGACATTTATAGTGTGTGTGTTGGAAGTCATTTTGTGTTCTTACTGCCCAACTGCTTTGTGTCTGAACCCAACAGGGATTATACTGTGCCTGCAGGGTTTCCATGGGACAGTTTGCATACACTTGTCAACATTCTTTCATACTGACCAAACACTGTAATATTGTCATAGTGTAGTGGTTCAGTCCTTTCACTCTGGTGCACAGTATCCTGGGTTTGAGTCCCATCACTGCTTTAAATATTCATACTGAGCACACCAGACTAAGGTATGACCATGTTGCATTTTTTTCAGTTATGGCCTACTTAAACCAGGCTTGTCCAACATTACTAGTGTATTCCGCAACTTGGGTGGACATTAACAAACACTAGGCTATGTGCCCTAGGGCATTTCTAATCCTAGTCAGAGTGTGTTTGTCCTTCAACACACATTTTAACTGGAGTTTGCCATGACATTTTTCAAGGTTAGTATACTGTGCCTCTGTCTAACTGTGACATAAAAGTGATACCCAGGGTAAACCTACAATCTCCCATCCACTCATCAAGATTCCTCTTGAAAAGAGTAAATGAGGGACTCTCTGGCTAACCTGGACTGTGAATTTACTCAAGAGTTGAGGGAGCTACCGGGTTATGGATCAATCACTACAGCATGTCCTAATTATTTCAGTGCTGAGGGTCAGGTCTCTCATGTGCATAGCTCAATGGGATTCAGATTTTACAAGGTGCAGCATGTGCATTGATTCCAGGTTGGACATGGCTTTATACATCAGGCACAGATCACCTCTGGGCAGGCAGTATGCCACTGTGTGGAGCTGCAGTTTGTTTAATCAGGCAGATTTGGGGTCTTTCCAGTTGCTGGAGGTGTCTGCTAAGGTACATCCCACAAGGGGCATTGTACTCAATTGTGAGCCTTATGAAGGATGACTGAAGAGGCACGATGACCTCCCCTGATCTAGATGTGAATACCTTCATGATTAGGTGGGTATATGAAATGTTTTTATAACCACTACGGCCACATGGTTGTCAAATGTGAGATTTCTATCAACTTGTGTCCCCAGGTCTCTTATTACTTCTTCTGTACTTAATGGGTTACCACCTATGTGGTAATTGGTGGGCACTTACTATTTTTCCAAAGGGGATGACTATACACTTTTTTGTGTTTAGCTTGATGACATGGCTGTGGCACCAGTTGTCTGTTTCTATGAGGCCCTTTTGTAGGATGCTTGTGTCAGCTGGAGGGTCAGATATGGTGCCCAGTTTGTAGTCATCTGCAAATGTGTTCAGACACAGTCCTTCCATGTTATCTTGTACCTCTGAGAAATATATACCAAACAAGGGGGGTCCCAGGACCAAGCCTTGTGGGATGCCAGTTGTAGCTGGTTTGGACTCTGACATGGCTCCAGCATTTCTGACCATGTCAGTTCTGTCTTTGAGCCATGCAACAAAGACAAACCAGTACTGGATGAAGTGTCTCTTAAGAAAAGTCCTATTTGTATCCAAAAACACAAAAGAGGCACACCACGATGATTCTTCAGGCTTTAATGGAAAATTAAAACATCAAACGAACAGCTGTAGGAAGGAGTAAGCGCTTTCACGTTTTAACAACGCTTCTTCAGACTTAAAATACATCTAAAAAAATGTGTTCTTATGTACTCATAGTTAATTGAATAATTAAAGCAATTAAAATAATTAAAACTCTATCACAGTCATCCCTTGTTAAAGGTGTATTGCTATGTTAGTAGCTTATATAAAAGACTATATCTTGTGACTGTATATATAGTAAATGCAATATACTTATATATTATACAAGACATATCTACTAAAATTAAGAATAGAACAATTTAAAATGATAATAATTAGCAGTACTAATATAAAGTAACCTACAACTTATAAGAACAAGCTAAAAAAATGGTATCGCATGTTTAACACTATCATATGTGCCATAGCTAAATTAATAACTAGAATAGTGTATGAAGATAATAATAACAAAATTATTGAACATACATATATATATATATATATATATATATATATATATATATATGTGAAAAATATATATATACATAAAAAATGTGTATGTTCGTACATACAGTGATTGTTTGGCTAAGTATACATGTACAGAGATAGTGTATACAAGTTATATTAACTTCTTTACTGTGCATGTATGGATATTAATGACTATAGGGTCTCCCTTTTAGAAAAGGTTTGAGTGATATTTTATCATTGAGGCCATGGCCTCTTTGTGCTTGTAGCCTTAATATCCATTTGTTTTCCTTTTCTTCAGTGAAGTTCTTTATATCACCAAGTCTATCTGTTTTATTGACTAGCTCAAGTACTTGAAACGTGAATTTGTGTTTTGATCTTACATGTCTGGCTAAAGCATTCCTATCATCCTCTCTATTTATGGCATATATATGCTCCCTAATTCTTTCCCGTAATGTTCTATTAGTTTTTCCTACATAGAATGATTTACATAAAGAACATTTTGCCAAATATATCAAGTCCCTGGATCTACAATCAGCATATCTATCAAACTTGAAATTATTACCATTATCAGGATGTGTAAAACTATTTTCTTTTGTTATATAGCTACACTGATTACAATGTCTGCATGGAAACGTACCCTTCCTTTGTGTTAAAGGAGCTACCTTTATATTATTTTCATAGCAGAGTAACCTCTTGAGGGATTTCATGTTCTTATATGTGATATCAGGCCTATCACCTATAATATCTTTTAGCCTATTGTCTACCAATAACATTCCCCAATTATTAGTTAAAATATTTCTAATAGTATTATTCCTGTTTGTAAAAGGTATCACTATTCTATTCTTAACTGTTCCTGTCTTAAATCTTTTTATACTATTGCCATCTTTGCCAGTCCTATGTAGGAATGGTCTACCCCTACCCTCTCTTTCCAACGAATTATCCTGAAATATTTTGTTCAATACTTGTTTATTGTATCCTCTATTTAAAAATGCATCTCTTAGTGTCTCACATTGTTCATGATGTCTCATATTATCTGTTACTAGCCTAGAGACCCTTAATGTCTGACCTCTGACTATGTTAGGATAGAGGTGTCTAGGATGCATACTGTTGTAGTGTAATAGATTATTCTTTCGACAAGGTTTTCTAAACAAATCCGTATTAACAGTGTTCTTATCTTTACTAATGAGAACATCTAAAAATTCTATCCTATCAAATGATTTAGAACATTCAAATCTCAGAAAATCAGTTGTTCCATTTATATAAACTAAAAACTGATCCAACTCTTCGGGTGTACCACCCCACAGGAGAAATACATCATCCACAAAACGTTTATACAGCTTAATATTCTCTCCAAAGAGTGTATTTCCTAAAACATAAGTTCCTTCCCAGTATGCCATCACAAGGTTTGCATATGAATTAGCACATGGTGTGCCCATCGCTACACCCTTTTTCTGTAAATAATAATTGTTATCATATAAAAAAATATTATTCTCAAGTACCAATTCTTCTAGAATAAGCATCCATTGTATGACCTGGTTATTAGGAATGTTTTTCTCAAGTAGTAGCAATCTCACATATTCTATCCCTACTTGATTTGGTATAGATGTAAAAAGGGGAACAACATCTAATGTAACCAGTAAATCACTGGTATAGTCACTATGTGAATGTAAGTACTCAGCATAGCTGTATAAAAACTCCTCTGTGTCTCTAATTATGGACTCATTGTTATTTGCTATCGGTTTGAATTGTTTCTCCAGATAAATAGACATAGGCTCAGTGGCCCAGCCTTTACCCGATACAATAGGTCTCATTGGGGGGTCATATAAATTTTTGTGTATCTTTGGTAGACCTCTGACGGTTGGAATGACTGGCTTATCAACCAAGAAATACTTGTATAGATTTTCATCTATTATATTACATAACAAGAAATCATATAACATCTCAGGAACACTTTTAATCACTTTATCTAAAGTCACAGCATTCAAACAATGATATGTGTCTATTTCTTTCAATAAATCTTTCATTTTCATATTATATAATGTCCTGTCTAATACTACTACTGAACCCCCTTTATCAGCTTGCCTAATGACAATATTGGTGTTATTTTGTAGGCTTTTTAATGCTTCACGTTCAGCATGAGTCAAATTATAAAATTCAGGTTTAACATTAGTCATATCACTAGCTATTAAATCCCTTTCACAAGCTTTCTCAAAAGCCTCAAGTGCAGGGCATAACTGTGGTATAAACGTTGATGGTTTTTTAAATACATTTGCATCTTTCACATTATCATTATCTGTGAATAGTAGTTTCAAGCCTAAATTCCTGACAAACATTTTAACATCTATAATAACATCAGCAATGTCAGCACTAGCAGCAGGTATGAAAGATAGACCCTTATCAAGTAGGGAAAGTTCATTTTCATTTAATTCATACCTGGAAATATTCACAGTTAGTCTTTCTGTATGGGATGCAGAACCTTCTTCTGGAATTCGAGCCTCTCTTCTGAGTTCTTCCTTTTCTTCACTCTGTTGTATGGTGACCATGCTTGTTTCCCTGCACTCTGTTGTACGGTGACCATGCTTGTTTCCCTGCACTCTGTTGTACGGTGACCATGCTTGTTTCCCTGCACTCTGTTGTACGGTGACCATGCTTGTTTCCCTGCACTCTGTTACGGTGACCATGCTTGTTTCCCTGCACTCTGTTGTGGTGACCATGCTTGTTTCCCTGCACTCTGTTGTACGGTGACCATGCTTGTTTCCCTGCACTCTGTTGTCACAGTGACCATGCTTGTTTCCCTGCACTCTGTTGTACGGTGACCATGCTTGTTTCCCTGCACTCTGTTGTATGGTGACCGTGCTTGTTTCCCTGCACTCTGTTGTGGTGACCGTGCTTGTTTCGCTGCACTCTGTTGTCGGTGACCATGCTTGTTTCCCTGCACTCTGTTGTCTGGTGACCGTGCTTGTTTCCCTGCACTCTGTTGTCGGTGACCATGCTTGTTTCCCTGCACTCTGTTGTCGGTGACCATGCTTGTTTCCCTGCACTCTGTTGTCGGTGACCATGCTTGTTTCCCTGCACTCTGTTGTACGGTGACCATGCTTGTTTCCCTGCACTCTGTTGTACGGTGACCATGCTTGTTTCCCTGCACTCTGTTGTACGGTGACCATGCTTGTTTCCCTGCACTCTGTTGTATGGTGACCATGCTTGTTTCCCTGCAGCCCGTATGGGGAAGGGAAAAGAGTGATTGTCCTCATTCTCTATCAGGCTGTCATCTTCATATGAGATGCAGCCGTTATTAGTTGTTTTATTCGTACCTCTTGTATCTCTTATTTTCGGGCGGACATCAGCATTTGCTTCTATCTCCACTGTTGACAATTCTGTTGTTTTATCATGCAAAAATGGATTAATGTCAATCTCATTAATTATATTCTTCCCAGTATTTACTGTAGCGTAAGTAGTAACCACTCTCGGTTTAGGAATGGCATTCAAACTAGTAGAACAGTTGGTAACGTTTCCAGATGACGTCAGCATAATAGGTATGTCTCTCTCTCCATTCTCATGAATATTCATGACTTCCTTTCTTTTCGCCGGTTTTTCATTGGTGATTAAATCACTGCCCGTGGCTCCTTTGAATGTAACATTATTGTTCTTCCAAATGTTCTCTCTCGGCCAAGAGAATATCTGGCCTCTCCTGAAATCGTTGTAGTCTCTCTCCAGTTTTTTCTTCTTATCAGATTTTAATTTATTATCAAGCATTTTCACAGAGGTAGTCAGATCTTTACGGAAATTTTCTATCCCATCTGGGTCGAGAAGGATTCTTAACTTCTTTTCCATCACACTAATATCTTCCATTAGATTCTTCTCTATCAGTTGATATTGTTCTATTAATAACCTGATATACCCATAGCTGGTTTCCAGGTTAAGTTTTTGCCATTTCCCTAACAAGTCAGGGTATGTTGTGCCAAAAGTCGGCATCTTAAGAATTCTTAGTCCCCTTGGGACTATCTTGAAACTGAGGCACGCCTCCATATGCTGCCTCTGCCATTGTATGTTTTTTAATTTGTGAAAGTTATTTTCTATTCTTCTCGTTAATTGCAGTATTTCCATGTTTGATGCTATGTTAGCAGTTTTACTTCCATCTGTTGCTAAATCTTTAAGGGATAATTTTAGCAACGGATTATTATTCATAGTGAAAAGTTCATTTAAAATATCATCACCAGTTCTAGATTCCATAATAAAAATTGATTTAAGAACAGTGTTCCAGTACCAGAAAGAACACAACAGTAATGCAACAAAGACAAACCAGTACTGGATGAAGTGTCTCTTAAGAAAAGTCCTATTTGTATCCAAAAACACAAAAGAGGCACACCACGATGATTCTTCAGGCTTTAATGGAAAATTAAAACATCAAACGAACAGCTGTAGGAAGGAGTAAGCGCTTTCATGTTTTAACAACGCTTCTTCAGACTTAAAATACATCTAAAAAATATGTTCTTATATACTCATAGTTAATTGAATAATTAAAGCAATTAAAATAATTAAAACTCTATCACAGTCATCCCTTGTTAAAGGTGTATTGCTATGTTAGTAGCTTATATAAAAGACTATATCTTGTGACTGTATATATAGTAAATGCAATATACTTATATATTATACAAGACATATCTACTAAAATTAAGAATAGAACAATTTAAAATGATAATAATTAGCAGTACTAATATAAAGTAACCTACAACTTATAAGAACAAGCTAAAAAAATGGTATTGCATGTTTAACACTATCATATGTGGCATAGCTAAATTAATAACTAGAATAGTGTATGAAGATAATAATAACAAAATTATTGAACATACATATATATATATATATATATATATATATATATATATATATATATATATATATAAAATGTGTATGTTCGTACATACTCACAGTGATTGTTTGGCTAAGTATACATGTACAGAGATAGTGTATACAAGTTATATTAACTTGTTTACTGTGCATGTATGGATATTAATGACTATAGGGTCTCCTTTTTAGAAAAGGTTTGAGTGATATTTTATCATTGAGGCCATGGCCTCTATGTGCTTGTAGCCTTAATATCCATTTGTTTTCCTTTTCTTCAGTGAAGTTCTTTATATCACCAAGTCTATCTGTTTTATTGACTAGCTCAAGTACTTGAAACGTGAATTCGTGTTTAGATCCTAGACTCAATACATGTCTGGCTAAAGCATTCCTATCATGCTCTCTATTTATGGCATATATATGCTCCCTAATTCTTTCCCGTAATGTTCTATTAGTTTTTCCTACATAGAATGATTTACATAAAGAACATTTTGCCAAATGTCCTTGAGCCAGTTTACAACCCATCTAGTGACATAGGGGTTTATATTTAAGCTGGTGAGCTTATCTATAATGACCAAGTGGGGTATTGTATGGAAGGCTTTTGCAAGGTCCAGGTAGGCTGTGTGGACCACCTTTCCCTCATCAATGGCCTTGGTGACTGTTTCAAATGACTCAACCAGGTTTAAGGGGCAGGATCTGCCCTTAAGAAAGGTAGGGTCCAGTGTCTGTAGGTCCCCAATATCTTTATTTCTGAGGTCCATGATGATCCTTTCCATAGCTTTGCAGACCATGCTAGTCAGGATTCTGGGGTGATAGTTTGCATGATCCATTCAGGCACCACCTTTGTGGAGAGGGACCACTGTTGCTGTACACTGCTGTTTGGGTACATATCCTGTGGTAAGGCTGAGATTGAGCAGTAGTTTTATTTGATGTTCAATTCTTCTTGGACTTCATGTTGGATGCCGCCCGGGACACCATCTGGTCCCATTGATGCTGTGTGTTTTGCTTTGGAGATGCTGGCTGTTACCTGAGCATCTGTGATGTCAGGGGGCCAGCACTCTGCTGGGATAGATATTTGGCCTTTTAGTGTGGGGGGGGGAGTTTGCACTGAACCTGTCAGGTCGGATGTTGGCAATGTCTGTGGGTTTGGTGTATTGTTTGTCATTTTGGACTAATTCTGAGCATATCTGGGAATTCCCACCCAGGTTCCTACCATCACTAAAGAAAGCCTTATGATTATCCTTAGTGTCCTGAACAACTTTTATCTCATAGCTGGCCTTAGAGGATTTTATGTGTGGCCATAGTTTATTGTCATAATACTGATCAGTGATGCCTTCCCTTTTTGGGTTTTGCTCTATCATGTAGTAGCTTCCTCCTTCTCTTGCATGGTTTGTTAATGGCTGGGGTCCACCAGACAGGATGCCTGCCTTTGGAGAATTGGGTCTTGGTTTTATTTGGGATTGCATAATCCATGCATTCCTGAAGGTGTTCATAGAATGCATTCATAAAGGGTTCTGAAGTCTGGGCCATATTTTCCACAGGCACAAGGGCTTTAATGGATTCCACCTCAGTTTGGAGGAGTGCATAATTTGCTTTACACATGTTTTTCACTGTGGTTTTCTGAACCGGGACTGGGGTCAGGATGTGAATATCCAGTGAGATTACTCTATGGTCTGATCTTACCAGTGAGGGATACACTTCTCGTCTTGGCCATAGAGTCCCCATGTTGGTGATTATCAGGTCCAGTATGTTTACCCCTCTTGTGGGAGTGGTGACAAGTTGTTCCATAGCATTTCGGTTTATGAAGTCTAGGAACCTTTGGCCTAGGGTGTTGGAGCTAGAATAATGCTCCCAGTCTATGTTTGGGTAGTTGCAGTCACCCAATATAATGTTGTTTGGAGAGACCTTCATATTTTCATGTGTTCTCAAGTAGGCCAAGTGGGGTTCCTGGATTTAGGAGGGTGGTCTGTGGCAGGCTATGAACTGGGAGGCAGTTTTAGCCACTGTTACTTGCACGTGGATAGTCTGTGCTGCTTCATGCTGTGGCACCAACCTGGGGGTGTGGGTACCCTTGACAATTATTGATACTCACCCTCCTTTTGAAGTTTGTTCCATGTTTTGAGGCTGTAAAGCATGGCATGAGGTGTAACCTGGTAGTGCTAGGGTGCTCTTGGGAGCCTTGAACCAGGTTTCTGTTACTGCATAGATATCAACAATCTCCATGCTGAGGAGAGTTTGGACTGCATGCATCTTGCAGTTTAGACTTCTGGCATTGGGTAGCATTACTTCTAGTTTCGTATCCCTTGTGATACCTATGGAGGTGGGTTTGTGTTTTGAGCCTTACCTATTCAAGGCACTATGGGGGTGACAACAGCCTTTGCCAGTATCCAAAAGGCCAGGGGTGATAGGTGCAAGCCATCCCTAGCGGAGCATCGTGTCTTGCTCAGCATGTCATCCCAGGCTGACAGGCATTGGATCCCCTTTGACTAACAACAATAATTAAGCCAATTGTTGTAATTGATCATCTTGTCTTCATATTGTGACATCATGCTTGGTGAGGGTAGGATGTTACTCATGGGTCATCAAGTTTGCATATACTACATGGTGTTACATTGCTTAACACATGGCAATCATGCCCCAGGTGGTGCTGCAGGGCTGCCTATGTTGGATGCACATACTACACTCCCTGTACATGTTTGAAAGCAGGTTGTGTCAACTTAGGCATCCCTTTTACTATATGTGTGAGTCAGAGAGAGGTACCATTTCCAGGGTTCCTACTGAGCCAGTGTATGTGCTATGCGTTGCCTCTTTGCCAAGGCCAAGGCATACTGGGCACGCCTCCTTCTGCCTACTGTGGCAGGCTCAGGTTGTTCCTCCTCTGAGTCACGCTCTGCCTGTGATGGCCTTGGCAATGGTGGGGGGCTGTTTGTGCCGGGCCTATGCTGGTCCTGCTGCAGCTGTTTTCGCAGAATCATATTATGTAGCATAGCACATACCATGACAATTTGGGTACATGTAGTTGGTGAGTACTGCAAGGCTCCATCAGATGTGTCCAGGCACCGGAACCGTGACTTGAGCAGCCCAAACACACGCACTATTACATTGCGTGTTTGTGCGTGTGCCTCATTATGGCGTTCCTATTCAGGTGTGTGTGCATTTCTGATGGGTGTCATCAGCCATGGCTCCAGTGCATAGCCAGCATCCCCCAGTAGGTGACCATGTGGGATGTCCATTGGCAAATGTCTGGTACAGCTGCGTCAGATGCCAGATATGGGAATAAGGGTAGCTTCCAGGGCAGCCAGCACACACATTCATTATTATGCCCTGGGCATAACACACAACCTGGCAGTTGATGGAGGGGAAGCCCTTGCGGTTAATGTAGGCCCTACCCCACTCACCGGCTGGTGCTTTGATGCATATATGTGTGCAGTCTATTGCACCCACTACCTCAGGGTATTCCGCTATTTGCTGGAAGAGACGCATATTGCTGGCCAATACCTCATGAGAATTGGGGAAATATACATGATCACCGACATGTGCTGACATGACATCCAGAAACTGGTGCAGTACCCTGGATGCTGATGCCTGTGATATCCCCATCATATCACCAGTTGGTCTCTGGAAGGTACCTGTTGCTAGTATTCTTAGGTCAACACATACCTTGGTTTCCACTGGGATGGGTTCCCCTCTGTTGGTTCTGTGTGTGAGACTTGGCCTGCACAGCTCAACAATTTGCTGCAGGAGGTCTCTGCCCACTCTATAGCGCTCCACTATCTCCAGCTCATGTAACCCCTGGTAGGTGACCCTGGGCCTGTACACTCTTCTCCGTCTCCTCACTGTGGGTTGTCCGGCAGCATTTGCATTGTCACCACCCTCAGCATGTTGCATATGTCGCATTATAACAGCTATGGCAGCCCCTAGCATTTTTTGTCTGAGTGAAGCTTTTTCAGTTTTCACTTCTAGTAGCTTACTCCAGTGTTGCAGTGTCTCTTGAGAGACACATACTGCACTGTTGTTTGCAGAGTTTTCAGTGCTGGGCTGGGCTACTGTTCTGCCTGTGTAATTGCCTGATTCTGATTGTTTTCACCTGCTAGCTCTGCTAGTATTCCCTGGTAGCTTCCTACAATTTGTTGTGATTCCTTTTTTTTTTGTCTGTTTCCTCAAGGGGGAGCGACGCGCATACAAGGGCAAACACGCGCACAGCAGCTAACACGCGCGCACACATGCTTAGACTACAACTTGCTTATTCAGGTTACAACATGCGCACACCAGCGCAAATGCGCTTACAAGTCTTTAAACAGGCTTCTACATGCTTACTCTGATGTAAACGCGCGCACTCACACTTACACGTATGCACTCCATCTTACTCGGGCTTCCCAGCGTGCACACGCGCGCATGCATGCTCAGCAAGAACCTTTGGTGTTATCCACAGTGTACACCTTCCATTTCTTGGCTTTCCCTTGTCTACCTGTTGACACACCTCTTTCCATGATGTCTAACTGACAGCTTTCACATGCCACTCTGCTCCAATGAGCTTCACTTCTTTCATACATACCCCCCTGTAATGTCACCTATCTCCTACTCTGTTACTCCCCTTAGCCTACTCTTATACTCCCGGGAATGTGCTCATTTGCTATGTAAAAGTGCGATTCAGTATCCTAACACTCATTTACATAGGATTGCCTACTAATGCTTAGTTACATGTCTTACACTGAGCTTCCCCCCTTAGCAACCCCTACTCGGTGGCCATGTTGTTTTCAGCCTGCTATTCCCTTACATTGTAAATTGATGGTTTTCATAAAACCCACGTTTGTGGGTTTTAAATTTTTATTTTTCTGTTTTTTTGCAGTGCAGCCCATTTGCGTGGCGCTGCGCTATGTATAAACATTTTTATTTTAATTTTGCATGTGGGTACGTTGCCAGTGGCCACATATTTGGCCATTGGCATGCTTCCTGGAACATATGCAAACTTTATTTGGAGCTGACAAGGCTCCATTGTGGTATTTGCAGAACGGTACTCAGTTGTCAACTGAGTACATTTCTGCAGTTAACACGGCTCCTACACGGACAGGTTCGTGCTTCCTGGATCGCAAATTTACCTTATTTGCATGCCTTTCAGCTGCAAGTGAGGTAATTTGCATATCCAAACCCTGTCCGTGTAAGAGCCATTTTAGGAGCTCTCTTACATGCCCCCACAGGCTGTTTGTGGATCGCTCGTTGGACATGATGGCTGCATTGAGTCTTACTCTACTCTTAGACTCTGTGCAAGCCATCGTGAATCCGGCCGAGTGTGTTCTTTGAAGACTCCATAGCCATGGGACAGGTGCCGATGGGCATTAGGCTTTGCAAATTTCCAAATTAACTAAAGATTTGTTCTACTTTACATTAGGAGCTGTTAGACTTATCTGACAAAATGGGTAGTGAATATATGAGGTTACAAATTAAGGCTAATAACAGGAAATTATCCAATTTAGTTCAAGAGATTTGTACCCCTCTCAATATGAGCAGGTTTTTAAAAAGGTAGATTTGCAGTGTGATGATGTCATTAGGAGGAATTAGAAGATATTTTTGCTTGACTTGATGTCATATTGAGGAAAAAAGCATACTGAGTACCAGATTGTAAGGGGACGCAGATGGCACCTATAGAAAACACCTCTGATGGTAAGGATGTTATGGAGGGTACACTGAAAACACTTCCCATTATCACAGTAATGTTAATATTGAAAAGGGTGCTTTTGAGGGAACTGATGGTATGTATCATTTTAAGTAGAGTTGCTGCTACTGAGATTTGTCTGCATACATCAACTGGACATAAGCTGATTTAAGTATATTTCCTTCATTTTATTGTGGTTGTTATAACTTGGGGACTGATTTCTCAGATCTAGCTCTGTTGAAACTGTCTTGTGTGTGTGTCTGAAGCTCTGCACTAGTTGTTAAACTGCACTGAAATTCCTTTAAGTGTTAATTAGCTTGGGGGGTTTTCTGATAACTTTAAAACCTGTGTTGGTTACATCTCTGGTAATCATTTTAAGTAGAGTTGCTGCTACTGAGATTTGTCTGCATACATCAACTGGACATAAGCTGATTTAAGTATATTTCCTTCATTTTATTGTGGTTGTTATAACTTGGGACTGATTTCTCAGATCTAGCTCTGTTGAAACTGTCTTGTGTGTGTGTCTGAAGCTCTGCACTAGTTGTTAAACTGCACTGAAATTCCTTTAAGTGTTAATTAGCTTGGGGGTTTTCTGATAACTTTAAAACCTGTGTTGGTTACATCTCTGGTAATCATTTTAAGTAGAGTTGCTGCTACTGAGATTTGTCTGCATACATCAACTGGACATAAGCTGATTTAAGTATATTTCCTTCATTTTATTGTGGTTGTTATAACTTGGGGACTGATTTCTCAGATCTAGCTCTGTTGAAACTGTCTTGTGTGTGTGTCTGAAGCTCTGCACTAGTTGTTAAACTGCACTGAAATTCCTTTAAGTGTTAATTAGCTTGGGGTTTTCTGATAACTTTAAAACCTGTGTTGGTTACATCTCTGGTAATCATTTTAAGTAGAGTTGCTGCTACTGAGATTTGTCTGCATACATCAACTGGACATAAGCTGATTTAAGTATATTTCCTTCATTTTATTGTGGTTGTTATAACTTTGGGACTGATTTCTCAGATCTAGCTCTGTTGAAACTGTCTTGTGTGTGTGTGTCTGAAGCTCTGCACTAGTTGTTAAACTGCACTGAAATTCCTTTAAGTGTTAATTAGCTTGGGGGTTTTCTGATAACTTTAAAACCTGTGTTGGTTACATCTCTGGTAATCATTTTAAGTAGAGTTGCTGCTACTGAGATTTGTCTGCATACATCAACTGGACATAAGCTGATTTAAGTATATTTCCTTCATTTTATTGTGGTTGTTATAACTTGGGGACTGATTTCTCAGATCTAGCTCTGTTGAAACTGTCTTGTGTGTGTGTCTGAAGCTCTGCACTAGTTGTTAAACTGCACTGAAATTCCTTTAAGTGTTAATTAGCTTGGGGGTTTTCTGATAACTTTAAAACCTGTGTTGGTTACATCTCTGGTAATCATTTTAAGTAGAGTTGCTGCTACTGAGATTTGTCTGCATACATCAACTGGACATAAGCTGATTTAAGTATATTTCCTTCATTTTATTGTGGTTGTTATAACTTGGGGACTGATTTCTCAGATCTAGCTCTGTTGAAACTGTCTTGTGTGTGTGTCTGAAGCTCTGCACTAGTTGTTAAACTGCACTGAAATTCCTTTAAGTGTTAATTAGCTTGGGGTTTTCTGATAACTTTAAAACCTGTGTTGGTTACATCTCTGGTAATCATTTTAAGTAGAGTTGCTGCTACTGAGATTTGTCTGCATACATCAACTGGACATAAGCTGATTTAAGTATATTTCCTTCATTTTATTGTGGTTGTTATAACTTGGGGACTGATTTCTCAGATCTAGCTCTGTTGAAACTGTCTTGTGTGTGTGTCTGAAGCTCTGCACTAGTTGTTAAACTGCACTGAAATTCCTTTAAGTGTTAATTAGCTTGGGGGTTTTCTGATAACTTTAAAACCTGTGTTGGTTACATCTCTGGTAATCATTTTAAGTAGAGTTGCTGCTACTGAGATTTGTCTGCATACATCAACTGGACATAAGCTGATTTAAGTATATTTCCTTCATTTTATTGTGGTTGTTATAACTTGGGGACTGATTTCTCAGATCTAGCTCTGTTGAAACTGTCTTCCCCCCCCTCCCTGTTCTTGGATGTAGTTTAAATTTGGTGGCTTTTGCAGTGCCCGCCCCACTGTAGATTTGATCTAGGACACTCCCCCAGTCCCTTCTCTTTACCGCATTCTCTCTAATAAACCCTTTCTGCACTTGCTATTAGTCCTTTTTAATTTAATTACATTTTTTTCATACTGTGTGTGGACTAATATTGCTACATACTCAAGTGTGCCAGCTTGCACTGCATGTGAATTTGTGAATTGTTTTTATAGCATTTACTGTCTGTTTTTTTCCTTGTCGCTGTAATAAAAAAAAAAATCTCTTGTTTTCCGCCTTACTGAACTAGAGTAGTCCAGTTTCAGAGTTGCTGATCCCTGGGCTTTGTTTTTAGTTCCTGTTACTGATCCATTGCCTTATTAGGAAGGAGGGAAGTTTCTTTGCTTACCAGTGGGAGTGGGAAGCACTGAGCAGCCTTTCTGTCCGATTTGGTGAAGTTTCAGCCAGAAACTAGTAGTCCATTGGTCGTTTGGGCCAATTCCTAGCTCCTTTCAGCCCCTGCTATAAAACACGCTAAACACGCGTTTTCCAGCTTGTACCAACTCAGCACAGATCCTCGTGGTGGCCTGCAGAGTGATCCAAGCAGCAGAGAGCTAAAAGAGTGACTTTCTACCAGATATAAGTATTTTTGTGGCTTTCCCACTGTTATTTAAGCTAGCGACTGCATTTCGCCTGTTTTACTGCTACTTTAAGTGATTTCTGCATTTTACACTGTTTATTGCACTTTAAGTTACTAATTGTTGCAAATTGTTTCTGTAGGCTACACACTAAAGTGCGCTAGCCGATTTACAGCATTTATAGCATTTACTGTCTGTTTTTTCCTTGTCTCTGTAATAAAACAAAAAAAATCTCTTGTTTTCCTGCCTTACTGAACTAGAGTAGTCCAGTTTCAGAGTTGCTGATCCCTGGGCTTTGTTTTTAGTTCCTGTTACTGATTCATTGCCTTATTAGGAGGAGGGAAGTTTCTTTGCTTACCAGTGGGAGTGGGAAGCACTGAGCAGCCTTTCTGTCCGATTTGGTGAAGTTTCAGCCAGAAACTAGTAGTCCATTGGTTGTTTTGGGCCAATTCCTAGCTCCTTTCAGCCCCTGCTATAAAACACGCTAAACACGCGTTTTCCAGCTTGTACCAACTCAGCACAGATCCTCGTGGTGGCCTGCAGGGTGATCCAAGCAGCAGAGAGCTAAAAGAGTGACTTTCTACCAGATATAAGTATTTTTGTGGCTTTCCCACTGTTATTTAAGCTAGCAACTGCATTTCGCCTGTTTTATTGCTACTTTAAGTGATTTCTGCATTTTACACTGTTTATTGCACTTTAAGTTACTAATTGTTGCAAATTGTTTCTGTAGGCTACACACTAAAGTGCGCTAGCCGATTTACAGCAATTACTGTCTGTTTTTTCCTTGTCTCTGTAATAAAACAAAAATCTCTTGTTTTCCGCCTTACTGAACTAGAGTAGTCCAGTTTCAGAGTTGCTGATCCCTGGGCTTTGTTTTTAGTTCCTGTTACTGATCCATTGCCTTATTAGGAAGGAGGGAAGTTTCTTTGCTTACCAGTGGGAGTGGGAAGCACTGAGCGCCTTTTGTCTGATTTGGTGAAGTTTCAGCCAGAAACTAGTAGTCCATTGGTCGCTTTGGGCCAATTCCTAGCTCCCTTCAGCCCCTGCTATAAAACACGCTAAACGCTGTAAGCTGGATGAAGCGGAGTTACCACTGTTGCACACAAGAGCAGCGGCGGTTAAACAAGGTTAAACTATTTGGGCCATCTAAATTCCACTCTTCCAATTTTCCCTTAAAACTACCTTCCTCGAGCTGTACTGCTGATCTAACCAGCATATCCTATAACTGAAAAGTTCATCTCTACTTGATTCCCAAGTAGACTATTCTCTATCTGTAAAGCCTAGCACTTACTCCTACAGTACTTGCACCTTGATAAAGCACTCTTATTATAGATAGTACCCCACCACTAAAACCCACTTCCCCCGGAGTCCTTTGAAAGTCTCTTTATCTACTACTTCTAGTATGTCGAGGGATCAGTTGCTAGTGTCCTCTCCAGCTCAACTGGTGAACCTGGGAATATTGAGGCAATGTTACAACTGCCTCATGTACACAGACAATCCTCTCCTTCTCCCACAAAACACAAATACATGCGAGATGCAACTATACGGCCAAACTGGAGGCTGAGCTCTCTCAACATAGGACTGGCAAGACCAGACAGGAGGAGAAGGTAACCACACACAATACATACCCAGTCACACATGGTACCATCACAACTTCAAATCATACACATACTCACACAAAGACATACTGGAGGCTCTGATCAAAAATTTACCAAAACAGCAGAGGCCACCAAAGCAGACACCCAAACAACTACCACCTCACGACCCAACACATGCAACACATAGACCACACAGTCAGAGTGTCAAACAGTCACAGCCCTTAAGGCCAAACAAAATGCCAGACACACTTGTCATTGGTGATTCCATAGTCAGACACACTGACGCCCCGCCACCAGACTGAGTAAAGAGAAGGTCACAGTAAGCTGCCTGTCAGGCGCTAGAATCCGCCACATAACGCAAGCACTCAGGTCTCTCAACAGCAGGTACAAGTACGACTCAGTCATTGTCCACGCTGGTGTCAACGACCTGAGACGCACCTCCTTGGACTACATGAAAGGGACATCGAGGAGCTCTCTGATTATGTAGCCCAGGCAGGTATGACCCTGACCTTGAGCAGTATCCTACCTTCACCTAGAATGATGCCACAATACAGTGATAAGATGATCAGCTTTAATAATTGGCTTAAATTCTGGTGTCATTCAAAGGGGATCCAATGTCTGTCTGCCTGGGATGACATGCTGGACAAGCCACGCTGCTTCAAGGGACGGCTTGCACCTGTCACCCTGGGCTTCCGGATATTGGCAAAGGCTCTTGCCACCCCATAGTGCCTTTTTAGGCAAGGCTCAAATTCTAAACCTACCACCCTAGAACACCAAAAGGAAAAAACTAAGAGTAATGCTGCTCAATGCCAGAAGTCTCAATCTCAAGATGCACGCACTCGAGGCCCTTCTCAATATGGAGAACATCGATGTCTGTGCTGTGACAGAAACCTGGTTCAAGGCTCCTGAGAGCACCCCAGCACTAACAGGTTTCACCTCATATCATGCCCGCCCCAAAATCCGGACAACACCAAGAAAGGAGGGCGGTGTCCATATTCATAAAGGACACCCACACCTCAAGGTTGGTGGCAACGCATGATGCATCGGAGACCATCCAGGTGCAATTAACCATAGGCAAGACTGCTCTGCAATTTGTAGCATGTTACAGGCCACCCTCTCAAACTCAGGAACCTCACATGGCCTTCCTGAAAACATTGGAGGGGATAAATGTATCTCCAAACACCATCATACTAGGTGACTTTAACTACCCTAATATAGACTGGGAACACTACTCAAGCCCGAACACTCTAACCCAAAGATTCCTGGAGTTCATAAACTCAAATGCCATGGAACAACTAGTCACCATCCCCACAAGAGGAGAAAACATACTTGATCTCATCATCACGAACATGGGATCAAAATGTTCAACACCGAAGTATACCCCTCACTGGTGAGATCAGATCATAAACTAATCTCGCTGGAGGTCCTCATCCCGCCCCACCTGAAACAAAAAGACCACAGTGAAAAACTTCTCAAAAGCCGATTTCACACTTCTAAAAACTAGTGTGGTCTCCTTTAAGGCCCCTGAGCCAGTGGTAAACATTACTCAAACCGCTGAATCACTTACAAATGCCTTCTACCAGCACCTACAGGACTGCATGGATCAGGCAATCCCAAACAAAACTAAGACTCTCTGTACCAAAGGCAAGCGTCCAGTCTGGTGGACCCCAGCCATAAACAAGCTCTACAACAAAAGGAGGAAGCTACTACAAGATAGAGCAAAATCCTTGAAAGGTAAGACACCTTTGATCATTATAAGTAAAAACTAAGAGCTCTCATAAAATCATCCAAGGCAAATTTTGAGAGAAAAATCGCCAAGGACTCTAAAGAGAATCATAAGGCCTTCTTTAGCTATGTTAGAAACCTAGGAGGAAACTCCCAGATATGCTCAGAATTAGTTCAAAATGATGTGAAAATTACTGAACCTACACACATTGCCAACATACTGGCTGACAGGTTCAGTGCAAACTTCTCCCTCCCCAAAAGGAGAGATATCTATTCCAGAGGATTGTAGCCCCCAAACATCTCCAACGCCCAGGTGAGAACTGCCCTCACTAAGGCAAAACACAGCATTCATGGGACCGGATGGTGTCCCCGGCTGTGTGCTTCATGAACTCAATGAGGAATTAAACCCACAGTTAGGACAGCTGTTTAATCTTAGCCTCACCTCAGGATACGTACTCAAGGAGTGGCGCACGGCACTGTGGTCCCACTTCATAAGGGCGGTGCCTCCACAGACCCTGGAAATTACCGCCCATTAGCTTGACAAGCCTTATCTGCAAAGCCATGGAGAGGATCATAATGGAACTCATAAATAAAGACATAGGGAACTTGCAGACTTTGGATCCAACTCAGTTTGGCTTTGTCAAAGGCAGATCCTGCCTCTTAAACTTGGTTGACTTTTTCGAGACAGTCACCAAGGCCATTGATGAGGGAAAGGCAGTCCATACAGCCTACCTCGACCTGGCAAAGGCCTTCGACACAATACCCCACTCAGGTATCATCGAAAACTCATCAGCTTGAATGTAAACCCATACATCACAAGATGGGTTGCAAACTGGCTAAGTGACAGAACCCACAGGGTCAGAGTTGCTGGAGCCATGTCAGACTCAAAGCCTGTCACAAGTGGTGTCCCACAGGGCTCAGTCCTGGGTCCACTCTTGTTCAGCATCTACTTTTCTGAAGTACAAGCAAACACAGGAGGGTTATGGCTGACAAAGTTTGCAGATGACTGCAAACTGGGCCATAGTCGAAAACACATCTGACACAGATATCCTCCAGAAGGGCCTCACAGAAATGGATAACTGGTGCCAGAGCCATGGCCT
Organism: Protopterus annectens; assembly: GCF_019279795.1. NCBI lineage: Eukaryota > Metazoa > Chordata > Ceratodontiformes > Protopteridae > Protopterus > Protopterus annectens. The sequence continues at coordinate 2,303,955 of NC_056741.1, forward strand.
GAAGTTAAACGCCAAAAAATGCATAGTCATACCCTTTGGGAAAAACAAGGCTACCCCTAGCTACCATATAGGTGGCAATCCACTGAGCACAGAAAAAGTCATCAGAGATCTGGGGACCCAGGTTGACAGTAGCCTTCGTTTGACACTCATGTTGCTAAAGTAGTTAGGAAAACCTTCTATATCACCCACCTGAACATGAAGGGATTCACATCTAGATCAAGGGAGGTCATCGTCCACCTGTACTCATCACTTATTAGACCTATGATTGAGTACAATGCCCGTTCGAATGTATCTGACCAGACACCTGCTGCAGCTTGAAAGGCCCCAAAAGTTCCTCACCAAAAGGATAAAGGGTCTCAAAAATATGTCTTATGCTGCCCGACTGAAAGAACTCCAGCTCTATTCAGTCTCATACCGCTTGCTCAGAGGTGACCTGTGCCTGACATATAAGGCCATGTCAAACCCAGATTTGATGAATATGCTTCACCTCAAAAATCTAGATCCCTCAGAACCACAAGGGCGGAGACTTAAACCTTGACACGGTTATAAATAGAACGTGCTGGAGGGACAGATTCATCACCCAGAGACTCCCTATGCTGTGGAACAAAATCCCGGTACATGTGAGGCAGAGCACCTCTCTGGTCTTGTTCAAGAGGAATCTTGACCAATGGATGGGAGATTGCAGATATACCCCAGGGATTACTTCAGCGTCACTGCTTGACAGAGGCACAGCAAAATGATAGGCATAGTTTTTATTCAAACTAAAGGGGTGGCGAAAGCCACATAACTATGGGCTAGGCTTATAAATGCCCTTGGGCAGATAGCCTAGTATGAACCTATGAACCTATGAACCTATGTCAAAACAGGCATGGGGAATAAGGAACAAAAATAACAAATTTTTTTTGTAACTGCAACCCCTCCCCATCATTGCAGACATTTCCACTGTTACCATGGAGGTCACCACAGTTACAGAGTATGAGGGTGACCAGGGAATAAATTGGCCCAGTGAACAACATTCAAGAAAGTCATCATCCTTTGGGCAGGAGGAAATGGGGGGGGGGCACTGGGAGAGGGAGGTGCAGGGGGCTATCAGACAGAAATGCCCAGGTGTGTTTTCTTTATCTGAAGTTGTTTTTGAACATGATGTATTCAACATTTTTAATTACAGTGATGTAAATACCATGGAACATTTTGATATTTTAGAAAGGGACCTATGTTTGTACCTAGTACATTTTTGAATGCTGCCTATACCTTATTGGAACTAAAATTGTTTACGAGAAAGTTAAATCTTAAAATGCATTTTCCAAATGATGTAGTGAAAAGTAGCGATGGTATTAAGTGGCCCGATACATTTAATCCACCTTCACTGCTCTGATCTTAGCATTCAAAAAGATGTGTGAGAAGGAAATTAGGGGCCTGAGTGCTAAACAATCTAAGTGAAGGAGCGATTTTAACGTAACTTCTAAGCAGAAGCAGGTGTTAAATGGCTTAGTGGGGAATAAAAACCTTAGATTTATAAAGCCAGACAAAGGGGGTGGGGTGGTATTGATAAAACATACTGATTATTCACTAAAGTGCATCAGTACTTAAACAATGACATATATTTTCAGTGGTGTTCTTGAAATGAGGTTAATATAGCATATAATAGCATTGATATGACACTATGATTATTTAGTAAATAATGAAATTACAGAAACTATTATGAATTACTTAGAAGTTAAAAGCACATTTATCTCTTCCATTTTTCGTATCTCCAAAGTCCATAAGGATATTTGTGCTCCAGCATTACAACGTGTTGTTGCTTTGGGGGGATCTAAAACTGAAACCCGTAGCTAAACTAGTGGATAAGACCTTGAAAAAAATTTTCAAGATAAAATCATGTGCTCAAGGATTCCAGACACTGCTTAGATGAACTATCCAAGTTTGAATCTGATAAAGATGTGGTCTTTGTTACCACTTATGTCAAGGACCTATTTTTAGTAATACTGCATACAAAGGGGTTGGAATGGTTTCGGGATACTTTGTATCCTAGGACAAAAATAGACCAAAGAAGAGTGGAATTTTTGGTTAATTTGATGGAAATAATTTTAACAAATTATTACATATATTTTGTAGATGATTATTACAAGTAAAGCAGGGAGTAGCAATGGGAGCAGTGATTGCCCTTACCTTTGCCAATATGGTTTTGTGATACTGGGAAACCTGTTATGTTTTAAATAGTAAATTGTATAGATTTATGGTGTTATATTTTAGTTTTTAGGTGACTTGTTGATTTTATGGATGGATACAATTGAGAAGTTACATGAGTTTTTTTTTTTAAATATATAAATGTTACAGTTGATTTTGAAATTTACGATGAATTTTGAGTAGGAAAGGATTCTTTTTTTTTTATTTGTTTTATAAAGACAGGTGAAATATGGTACTTTTTCCAAACATTTGTAGGAAATAAACTTAGTGTAACAGTTATTTGTATTTTAGTATGCCTACCCTTTGTGGGAAAAGTGTAATTTGGTAAAGGGTCATTCTGTCTAGCTTTTCCAGATGGTCTCAGATGACTCCATCTTCCAGTTGGTGGTAGGAAGTTGCTTGCATTTCTGCTTTGGAGGTCTCTGTAGCTTGAGCAGATTATTACTGAGAGCCTCTGTGAATGTTTTTGTGTTTCTATGTGTGGATTTTGGTGGTGTAGGTTTAGTGGCACTGTGGGATGAGTGTGATGTGGTGCAAGTGTTTACCTTCTCCTCTTGACTATCAAGTTCAGTCTTGGTTGGAGAGATCTTTACCTCCAGTTTGGCTAGATAAGTGCATCTCTCACAGGTTGTAGTGTTGGGTGGTAGGAGGAGAGGGTTGTCTGTGTACATGAGGCAATTGCTACATTGCCCCAAGATGCCCAGATTCATGAGATAGACAGGAGAGAACACTGGGAGCTGACCCTTGGACATGCCTGAATAAAAAAATATTTTCCTCTGGAAAAGTGAGGAAAGTGGGTACAAGAGCTGTTTTTCTCTAAGCAAGTGAGGAAAGTAAGTACCAAAACTGTTTTCCTCTAGGAAATGAGAAAGGGTGAGTGCTGTAGTAATTTGTAATTTATTTAGTGCTTACAACAAGTTCTGAACAAGTGCTGAGCACAGATAAGCAAATTCAAATTCTAAAACTAAGAATCTGTATGTGGATCTTGTTGTAGATAGGCTACCTAGTGCTTACCACTCCCACTGATAAGCTAGAAGGCTTCCCTCCAACAGAAAGGCTTGTGGGCACAGAAGCTTACAAACAGTCCTGGATGCAGCAAATCTGTATCTGGACTAAACTAGTTATAGGGAAGGTAGGAAGCAAGCGCATATGCAGGCTTTTAAACCAGAAAATTTTAAGAGATGGAAAAACTGCCCAAATGGCCAATAAACTACAATTTCTGGGCCAGAAACCACACTTGTGATAGATAGGCTACCTAGTGCTTACCACTCCCACTGATAAGCTAGAAAGCTTCCCTTCAACAGACAAAGGCTTGGGGCACAGAAGCTTACAGTCCTGGATACAGCAGATCTGTATTTGGATTAGACTACTTACAGGAAAGTAGAAAACAAGCTTGGAATTTATGTATATATATATATATATATATATATATATATATATATATATATATATATATATATTTTTTTTTTTTTTTTTTAGTTAAGTGGGTTGGCTTTCTCAAAATGTTCTCTCTGTATTAGAAGGAATGAGCTAATGACAGTAGCAAAAACACTTTAAATGCAGTACAAGCAGCACACTTGGGTGTGTAGCAATATTAAGGCAAATACAGTTTAAATAGATGCAGATAAGTTAAAAATGACAAAAACAAGTTTATGAAAAATCAGATAAGAGCACTTGAACACTTAAAAGCACACAGAACAGCAAATTAAGGTATTAAGGTAGAAGACAGTTATGTAAGAGCAGCTCAAAAACTATTTAGTATTTTTTTTTATTTTGTGGAGAGGGAGGGAACAGAGCAGACTAAAATGCTATAGGGGATGTCCTTCCCAAGTGCTCTCTCTGTACACAGCAGAGGAGATGGGACTGGTAGGAGTGTCTGAAATCAAAATATGATCTCACTGTACTCAGCTGAGTGAGCAAATGAGATGGGCCCAGTAGGAGTGTCCAAAAACAGATTTACACCAGGGGCGGGCAAGGCAATTCCAAAGCCACCAAGATTAATACCACAACAAGAACGGGGGAGTGGGGGGGGGGTTGGGAGACTAACTGCAGCTGGAACATGGAATATTATCTCCCTGTATTATAAATAACAATTATCTACAAATTTCTAATCTTAAATAAGTGCAGAGAAAATTATACTTAAACCAGCTTTTGTCAGATGATTTATGCAGGTGAATCTCAGCAGCCATCCACTCAGAAGATCAGCAAAAGTAGTTTGAGAAAGATCAGATTGTTTTTCCCTATTGGAAATCAATAACATTTTTTTGAGAAAAATAAAAGAATGTTATTAATAAAAATTGGTAGGTGGGTTTGGGATGCTTTGGCTTAGTTCATTTATATGCAAGAGTGCAAGAACTTTAAAGGATATTTTAGAGACAGATAATAATACTTAGCAATTAGGTAGTCGAAATAGAACGTTCAAATGTGGAGCTTGAACACAATGTTGTTTTATTTGTGAAGGAAGTAATGTTACAGTTGCCTCCTACCCCAGGGTATTTAATGGGAAAGGCAGATTTAATTGCAGTACTCGGGGTGGCACAATTTATGACCTGAAGACATTCTATACAGGGAAGACAGAAATGGCATTAAAACAGAGAATATATGAGCATTTATATTCTATAAAAAAGAAACATGAGAGAAATCCCCTTTTTAAGCACAGTAACAAATGGAAACAGGTTTTAAAAATTTTTATTTTTTTATTTTGTAAAAGGTACTGCACAACATTACAGATGATAATTTGGAGTCTCGGTTGGAAAAGAGAACTTTTGTGGCAACTCAAGTTAAATGCCACATGACATCCAGGCATTAATGACAAATTAGTATTAGTAGTGGACTAGTTTTTGAAGCTGATGTGATTAAATGATGATGCCTTTTTATAAGGGCTGATTTAGGACATAATATCACATTGATAAGATTTTATGAGTTTTTGATATATATTTGTTTACATAAATATGTAATTCTATAATGCCTGATGTTATGTATTTTTAATTGGGAGGCAATATTTTTTATATAATGATTGAAGTATTAAATATTCATTAGGGGTTGAAACTGGCTGGTGGCGAGCTAAAATGGTATAGGAAGATTTTATATAAAAGGGGTTCTGCTTATAATTGTCACGTTCTCATGAAGTTAGACAACTATACAAATAAAAGTGCTCCTTCGCACTTGTTTTTTGTTTTTGATTAATAAAGATCGCTCCTGCAATGGCTTGACAGCCTTTTTTATTTTATTTGCATCTGGTGTACGCTGATGAGGAAATTTTTGGTTCTGAGTCTGACACTGCCAGAGCAGCTATGATTGACAGTGATGGCGATATGTGCAGTTTTCACCATCCACTGATGCCATGGCATTGCCTGCAGCATTATAGGGGTGGATTATTTATATGCACCATTACAGTGGCCTCTGTAGAGGCACAAGCTGAACACACAGCCTTGCCAGGGCATGACAGGTAGCCTGTTCCTGATATACTCTGATCGCCTCCATCAGTGTCCTCAGTCCACATAGCATCTGTCATGCACACTACCTCTGAGGTGCATATGCCCACTAAGAGTGACAGAATCAGTAGGGTTATATCACCATAATGATTCTAGCTCTGTCCCTGAGATAGTTACAGAGTTCAGCATTAATCAGCTAATGTGCAACTCAGTGATTGTGGAAGCATCTGCTGCTACCCACAGTATTACTGAGATGGTAAGTATGTTCCAAGGTGTAAGGAACAACATGCACCAGCTGTGCAATGATGTGACATATAAAGACATGATATGCAGCTCAGTGATCCAGGTAGTGTCTGCTGCTACCCACAGTGTTGTGGAGATGGTAAGTATGTTACAAGATGTATAGTTCTGTCCCTGAGATAGTTACAATGTTCAGCATTAATCAGCTGATGTGCAGCTCAGTGATCCAAGAAGCATCTGCTGCTACCCACAGTATTATGGAGATGGTAATTATGTTACAAGATGTATAGCTCTGTCCCTGAGATAATTACAATGTTCAGCATTAATCAGCTGATGTTCAGCTCAGTGATCCAGGTAGGAACTGCTTTACCCACAGTATTGTGGAGATGGTAAGTATGTTCTAAGGTGTAAGGAACAGCATGCACCAGCAGTACAATGATGTGGAGTATAAAGACATGATGTGCAGCTCAGTAATCCAGGTAGTGTCTGCTGTTACCCACAGTGTTGTGGAGAAAGTAAGTATGTTCCAAGGTGTAAGGAACAACATGCACCAACTGTACAATGATGTGGAGTATAAAGACATGCAGCATACAGTGCTGTAGATGTTAGTGGTGTATGTTGCCTCACAGATGCCTCCTTGGTACATATTGCAATATCCCTGTGGTCTGGCTTCACAGACCACACAACCCAACCTGTGGGATAGTCCAAATGCAAGGTGGTCAGGCAGGGGCCATCTTAACTCAAACCACTCAGAGACCATATCTGTGACAGCATCACTGTCAAAGCAGCTTGCCACCTCTGTCCATGGGCATCCCCTGAGCCATGGCTGTCTCCTATCTTCTAGATCAACATTTGGGTACCTTACCAGTCTGCTTATACATGGTCCTGTAGGTTCACTCCTTCTCCAGCTACCTCAGTTCATAGGCATCACCCATTGTATAGATAATAATGCTTATCAGGGTTAAGACATGTGTCACCCTGTCAGGGTGGGCAACCACAGTCTCATAGTTCTCCATTTCTATGTTGTGGTCCAAAGCTGATGGCAAATGCCACCTCTTACACTGAGCCAGCCACAGCACACAGAAAAAAATCTTACCACGGACTTCTGACTGACTTGCAGTGACCTTTCCTGAAATGTTGAGGCATTGGAAGCATCTCTTCAGTCACCTGAATAAACACCACACTATGCTTCACATTTTTGCAATGGCTGTGTTATAGGCTATCTCCTGCATTGCCTGGAAGCTGCATGTTGGGATGGGTCATAAACTAGGGCTGTAAGGCATATCCATCATCATCATCTGTATCACGCAATAAACAACATATTATGTGATCAGCCACCTGCCTGCTTAGTACTTCTGCGCATTGGCCTTTGGTATAGGTTAGATGTGTGCCAAATAAGACAATAATGTGAAGTGCCCGGGTGGTGTATGGACACAATGTAAATGATATGCTTTACAGAACAGCTCATCACAATCCCTGTGGACCACATGGGACTTTGAAAGTAAAATGAGTGCAATTCATGACTCCGGCTACCTCAGGAAAATAGTCTGTTTTGTAAAAAAACACAAGGTGCTCGTTCATACCTCTGTTGTTTTGGGGAACCGTGGGTCAGACATGTAAATGAGCTTAAATGAGAACACTCAGTAAGAACCCTTATAGAGTGTTTTTTTTTTTTTTTTTTTTTTTAATAAATGTAATAACATAGTCGGATATCTAAAAATGAATACCAAACTAGATTAGAAGCAAGTGTTTATGAATATATTTTCATAAATGGTCTTTGTCATGTTTTCAATCATTTGCACAGTTTCTTTTATTAGATAACATCAAGATAACAAAACATATAGTTTTATTTAATTTCCCAATGTCTTTGTGTGTTAAAACAGATTCTACATCTTTTATGGTGTTGTCAACTGCAAGAAAGACAATAAGGGGGACATTGAAAATAAATGCTTTTCCTTCTTTCTTAGCATTTATTAATTCAACAGCTATAGAATATGATAAAGAAATTAGTGCTATCTATATGAGATCTATGGGTACTATAGTTAATAGTTAATGCTCATCACTTGCCTAAGACTTTCTGTTCGCTGTAAAACACTCTCCAAATACTCCACTTAAACAGAATATTCTCAACCCCTTACTGAAATGGCAGATAATTTTTTATACATAACTGCTGCATATAGAATCCATTACTTTGTACGTGAGCTTTCTCGTTAGCAACTTCTATGTCTCTAAAATCTTAGAATGTGTAAATGTAACTACTGTATCTGTATAAATGTAAATAGAAATGTAAACTGCTACTAAGTATAATGTGATGTAAACAATGAAGCTTTTTTCCCTGAGCTTCTGCTGAAAATGGGTATGACCCTGCTGGACTTTCCCAGTAAACAAAGACAAATAAATAAATAAATAAATAAATAAATAAATAAATAAATAAATACATAAATAAATACATAAATAAGTAAATAAATAAATATCAGCGCGGGTCAAATTAACATTGTTTTTAGAGAATAGGAATTTAGATGAGATTTCTTTTAAACGGATGCTAAAAAGGCCTTTTTTTTGCATCAGCTGTACTTCAAAGAACCATGTCAGAAACAGTGGAAGGTTAGGAAGGTTTAACCAACATCACTGACATGAAGAGAAACTAAACAGGAACATGAACATAGCTTGAGATTGTAACAGCTGAAAAGAAAGACATTTCAGATTTGTATGACTTATCTAAAGTACAGCGGTCAGACCTTAATGACTGGGCTTGATGCCAGATTTTGAAAAAAATAAGAACCATAGTGCATCTGCAGAAGCCACATCATACAGAGGCCTTGATGAGATTTCTTGGAATGGACTAATATTTGTATAAGTTCATACTAAACAGGCTTTGGAGCATGATGCAGGATGAGAATGGCCATTGGGACAGAACAAGGATTTTGAGATATTGAAGTAACTTGTAACTAAAATACTAACTCTGAAATACTGTTACATCTAAATCATTTGTATTAAAAGTAAACACTTGTCAGTATGTGAGTGGGACTGACTCAGTGTGACGCAGGCCAAAAAAATAGCATATGGACCTAGGGCACTTACAGATGGAAAAGGCTTGATAATGATCAGGCTGCGAAAGATGTTAGTTATTGTATATGCTTGTGAAAAGTACTATGAGTACATTTAGAAGAAACCACTGTTAGCTGAGACTGATCATAAGCCTTTGCAGAATTTTCAGAAATTCATTAGACAAAAAAAAAATTCTTAGACTACAAAGAATATTGCTTAACTTGACCACTCCAGTGGAGTAGAAGGACAAAGTCCTGACTGAGACCTAGTTGAAATTAGTGGCTTGGATAACTTATGGAGTGGTGGGGAGGGATGCGCATCCCCATTCTGGGATGGAGGGAATTCAGCAATGATAACTTCTAAGGAGAGACATGGTCCACTATAGGGGAGATGCCCTCAGACATGTCTCAGTGAGCAGAATGGGGGGGGGCAGGGAAAAGTGAAAATGTCATATAAAAAACAGTTGGAAGATGAATACTTAACCCCCCCCCACCAGGTCACCCTTAGGTTCATAGGGTCATAGGTAGGTACTAGGCTATTGGCCCAAGGGCCTAAGTAAGCCTAACCAACAAGGTTCCCTGGTTGACACCACTCAAGAAAGTTATTCTCCTGTGCCCCTGTCAAGCAAAGCCACAGAAGTTATTCCTGGGGTGTAATTCCCATTTCCCATCCACTTATCAAGATCCACTTAGGTTCCTCAATGGTCTCTGCATAAATTCAGGCATGAACCAGGGATGAATTTGAGTGCTGGCAGACCCAGCGTAGAACATGATTCACTGGGATGGTTGTCAGAATAACAGTAAGGGGGCAGGATTTTGCTTAACCTGGCAGAAACATAACTTAACACCTGGCACAAGCCTGACAATCAAATTAATACTGCAGGTACACTGAGCAGGGTGCATCTGAATGAAAAGAAAGAAGCTCTGTCATGTGAAACAAGCTCTCTCTACAAATTAAATAAGCTACTATTTCACTTACTTCTTCCTAAACATATCTTTACCTGTACTAATCACTCTGAAAACTTTTAAATCTTTTCCTATAACATCACCATAATCATCCCTCTACCCTCTTGCTTACCTTTCTAATTTACTTACCTTTCACTATACTGATTGTTTTCTCTCACCATCCAGCTTTTTATTCTCTCCAGGTCTACCTGCTCCGTTCGCCCTGTGGGCTCACTCCTCTCCCCTACCCTGCCCCCAATTCTCACCCGCCCCCAGGGTCTGTACATTTATACTTATGCAACCCCTCCCACATTCCAATCAAATCTGTTTCTAAATCCCCTCCCACACTAAATTATCCTAAAAGGCTATCCTCCCCATATAGGTTCATTGCTACGTCCACAAACTTAACCAAATAGTCTAATACTAACCCCAACTAAATTATACTCCACTCTCCATATTTAAAGTCAACAATGTTCCTCAAAACTCAATCCATCCTTATATTAATACTCATGCTAACAATCCTTTCCTATCTCAACCACCTAACCCAATGCATAGATATAAATCACAATGCCCAGTTCTATACCACTATATCTATCATCACCAAGGACACACATGACTCCATATCACCTTGTCTCTTCCCCATCAACATCAATATGTTTTTCTCATATAGAGTCCTAACCAAAAATACAACTATTAACTCTTTCAACCAAACACCCTCAAAAAATCTCACTGCATTAGTCAACACTACCTAGGACAGTATCTCTCCAAAACATACATTTCTATCCTTCTCTATGGAGACATCCACCCTAATCCAGAACCCTCTACCTGTCCAGATCCAAACCCTCTACCCCATTCCCCTCAGGCAACTGGTAAATCCCTTTATTTTGCCGCCATTAATGCTCAAAACCTCTGTAATAAAATCCCAAACCTACAAGCCTGGCTCCTACATAATCAACCAGATATTCTTTCAGTCTCAGAAACCTGGCTTAAGCCCCACATAAAAGATTCTGAGCTGCTTCCATCTATCTACCATATATTAAGAAATGACAGAACTCATAAAAAGGGTGGTGGGGTTGCAATGTTATACTCTGCCTCTCTCCTAGTTACTCCCTACACCAAACCCCTCTCAAGCTTCGATAAAGCAGAATTGATACCAGCCCTACTACACCTAAACAAACATAAACTCATATTCATTGTCTCCCTCTATAGCCCCCCTGGCAACAACCTCTCAACCCTTGAAGACATTTTATTCTGGGTCTCCTCTAATACTGCTCATGAAACTATCATCCTGGGTGATGTTAATATAAACTGGGACACAATCCTAGCTCCCTCCAACTCACTTAACATCAGCCTATATAAGTTCACCCAGTTAATCAATCTCACCACCAGACCCACCAGAAGCTCTACTACTGGAAGTACCATAGACTGGATCTTAGTATCCCATCTTCACAATATCTCAGATAGTGGCATTCTCTCAGACCCATTAGCTGACCATTTCCCCACATAGGCACATTGTCTCCTCTCCTCTGTCCAACTTACCCATTCTTATATTGCCACTCGTTGCCTCAAAAACTTTGACCCAGACACATTTACATATACACTAAAAACCACAAACTGGAACCCTCTAAAGACCCTTCCACTCGACGAGGCTCTTGCCTACTTTAATATCACCTTTATAAACCTACTAAACTCAGTTGCCCCACTTAAAACTAAGCACATCAAGAGTAATCCAGTCCCATGGCTAACCAAAAACACCTTAACTGTCACGCGACTCCATGATATAACCTGGACACGCTATCAAAAAAATAAAACCATCACCAACCTCACCGAATATAAGAGCTTACGTAACAAAATCAAAAAACTCATCGCTACTGACTGCAAATTATACTTTACCACCCTTCAAACTAGCCATAGTACCAATCTCAAACTGTTCTGGAAAGGAATCTCATCTCCCCTCAACCCAAGCAAAACTGAAAATCCATGTCCTAACCTAAATGCATCTGATATAGACTTAGCCAACCAATTTAATTCCTTATTCATAGATACCATCAATAAGCTAACATCAAGCTTCAACAATAACTCAACAACTAATACCAAGCCTGCCACTCACTCCCAAAACCCCCCAAGTCCACAACCCCCACCTTTCACTATCAACCCCATATCTATTAGCACCATCAAAAAACTAATCCTAAAAATAAAACCTGGTTCAAATGCCCCCGACAAAATCCCCTCCTACTTTCTAAAAGCAGCTTCCAAAGCTATTGCTTTTCCCATAAGCATATTTATTAACCACCCTATCTCAGAAAGTCACATCCCCCAACTCTAGAAGAAAGCTTTCATTATACCTCTCCATAAAGGTGGCAACAATAAAGACATTCAAAACTTTTGCCCAATCGCTATCCTTTCCCCTGTCTCAAAATTACCAATAACCAACTTCTAACACCTACACAGCATGGTTTTCGGCCTGGACACATCACCTCTACAGCACTCCTTTCCTTCCTTGAAACAATCGATAAAGCTCGTGACTCCAGTCGCTTCATATCCACTCTTCTCTTCAACCTCTCCAAGGCATTTGACACTATTTTCCATTCCCTACTCCTCACCAAACACACTAAACTAAACCTATCCCCTTCCACCATCCAGTGGTTCCCAAGCTACCTCTCAAACAGACAACAAGCAGTTAAATGGAATAAGGCCACCCCCCCCCCCAAGTACTACCACAGTCATCCCACAAGCTTCCATTCTAGGCCCCCTCTTATTCAACATATTCATTAATGATTTCCATTAAACCATCCCCAACTCAAGTCTTATTCAATATGCTGACGACTCCATTATAATCTTTTCCTCCCCCTCCCTCTCAAATCTCCTGCATGTCACCCAAACCGCATTCTCTGCAACTGAGCAATGGATGCTAGAAAACCGTCTGGCTCTAAATGGCTCTAAAACTAAACTATTGCTTTTGGGCCCCACTAAAAGATCACCTCTTGATAAACAGTCATTCATAATTTCTTGCAAAAACAATATTCCCCTTAAAATTGTGTCCGACTCAAAATTACTAGGAATAGTCATCGATGACCAACTAAAATTTGACAAGCATCTATTAACCAACATCAAAAAACCCCATAAAAAACTAGTTATGCTCTACCGCCACAGCCGTTTCATTTCTCCCTCTACTAGAATCACACTAGCTAACACATACCTTATCCCATCTCTGTTATACGGAGCAACTATCCTTACCAATCTGCAATCCTCCCTTTAAACAAAACTTGCAGCCTGCTACAACAAAATATCCAAGTTTGCCTCTGGTCAGAAGGCCTCTTCCCACCACTGTAACTCCCTTCACCAACTAAGTTGGCTAGAGCTACCCAACTTCCTCACTTATACCCAACTTAACCAAGCCCATAAACTCATCTATAAACCATCTCTCTGTCCCTCCCTAGCCAATACCTTTGAAATGTATATGCCAAATCAACTCTTAAGATCCATTTCCCAAAACCTAATTAAACTATATAAACCCTCATGCCCATCTGGGAATCACCTGCTATCCTTCTCCCTAGCACGCCTCTGGAACTCTCTTCCTTCCTCCATCCACACTACCTCTTGCCTTTCATCATTCAAAACATCATTACACTCATATCTTGCATCACAATGGATATCCTCCTGCTCCCATCCTACCTAAGCTTACATAAACAGAAAATATAAAGGTAGCCTATAGAAAGTAGATTGCGTACATAGAAGATTATAGATGCACAAAAACTGTCAGTTGAAAACCCTGAACTATACTTAAACTGCTAATTCACTAATATAAACGTAATAGTACTACTGCCCTCAAATATAACAAAATATCCACACAAATGGTTCTACTCTACACACAAAATGCCATGCATTACCTCAGAAATTGTTTTCCTCCTAATGATATGCTATATTCCTGATTTTCATATGTCCTAACCATTAAAGGGTCACTCTTCGTCTTCAGAATCTGAACTTTCAGTGTCAACCTTGCTGCTAATAATTTTACTTTTGACTCCCTATTAATCTCATAATAATGTATGCTTTTAAATGTAATGCCATACTACTACTTTATTTCAGAAATTGTACTGTACACTCATTTTATCTACTTAGAAACTATAAAGATAACTTCAATGTTTTTCTGATATTTCTATAATTTCTAAAAAAAAAAAAAAAAAACATTTTTTTCTATGTAAATTTTTTTTTCTCAGTGTAAATTTCATTGTTATCTGCCTTGGAGCTTTTCTCCCCAGGACTCCATTGAAAACGGGTTCCTTGGCCCAATGGACTATCCTGGTAAAATAACTGCAAATAAATAAATAAATAAATAACGTGAGTATTTGGACCTGTTATGGGTTATCAGCAATTATCTATGTCTCAAAAGAAAGTGAGAGTCAGTAACAGGTTAACACAGAACAATATAAAAATGCAGCTGCTTAAAGTATTTGGGTCTATAACAGCATTTTGAAAATTTAATAGTTCGAATCACAAAGTATCGAACTGAAATGATTGAACTATTAAAGTTTCAAATGCCAATATAAAAAAAAAAACTAAAGGATGTAGGCAGGGCGGCAAGCTCCCCTGCACCCCCCACACCCCCGCTACTTAAATATACCAACTCCTAGACCGCACTATATTGTAGTAAATGGAAATCTCCCCTTATGGGGATTTCCGTTTACCTGTTCAATGTTCTGCACTTTCAGCATTCTCACGTCAACAATATCGTATTCCATATTGTCAACATTCAAGATGCTGATAGGAACCCAAGCATTCACTGTGACATGATAGGCCGATCAGTTATTAGCAGTGCATAAGCTTGTATGAGTGCCCTTACAGAAATGAGCCATACCAAAAGTGTCATGTTCATATTAGACGAGCAGATAATACCCTGTCATTTAAGAGACTAAGTGGTGAAAAAGTCTGCAGATCATAGCTGTGAAACGTGCAAGGAAAGACCATACTATGTCTTATATTGGCCAAGAGCGTTACAGCCAATAGAAAGAGAGTTGGTCTGAATTGTGAAGTTCGCAATATGCACCACAATGCGAATCATAAAATAGAAATGCAAACTCCTGAAATACCAAACTGCCATGGAACAAAGTTTGAAATGGTTTGTTTCAGTTTCCAGGAAGATCATTACTTAACCTCGAAGACCAAAGGCTTTTTAAACACTCACAATTCTAAAAAAAAGCAATTAAGAAGTTGGTGTCCTTGGTCTACTGGTTGAAATTTGAATTTTGCAATAAAATAATTGAGAAGTTTTGAACAGCACAAATATCAGAGCCCTTCTTACTAGTTCTGGTACCTATTCTACATTTTGACTGACCATACATGAAAAATACAGTTTTAAACATATGATTTGGTCTCTCAGTTTGTGAAAATACTTTATGGTATTTACAAATGTGATACAACATTAAGGTTAAATTTATGTGCAGTACAGTCACTATTTGTGGGCCTGTAAGTCTGTATTAAATCCCACCTTTTTAATTTACAGCAGACATTATAAATTCAGGGACTATAATCTCTTAGAATATGATGACTGCTTTATTAAAGCCACCTTACTTGTAAAAGTTTGCTGAATCCTTTTTAACATTTGCATATCCTAAGCTAAATAAATGAAATGATATCTCCATATTCAAACTAAAGCAGACCACAGTAGCACCAAAACATATGCATTTTGCTTAAAAACACTACAAATGATAAACTTTGTTGCTGAATCATAAATCATTGAATGCCAATCTTCTCAGGTCTTTATAATGATCTGCTTGCTGAATAATTTAACCATCTAATACATATGTATATTTTATGTTTAAAATTAAGAACACCACATTTTAGAAGCTCTGAGATTCAGTTCAGTAGCTCCCCTTCTGCACCTAATGTATTAATTTGGTTCTCCAATCCTAAGCCCATTTCTTTCCTATTGGAGGTGAACGTCAACAGTTAGGGAGTGGGCCAGTCTGCTGATCCTGTAGAATGTCTTATCCCAGTCCCTTGACAGCCTGCTTGCTTATCGATCTCTGCTCTTTATAGGTCGATAGGTGGCTGCTACTTTATTGACCAAAGAGCCATTTGAAGCCTAGCCAATCTGAATCCAAATTTACCAAGATATTGCTGACATGCGTCAATACCACAAGGAATTTTCTGGTTACAGTATAGGCTTGTATACATTAAATGTTCATGGCCTGCTTCTGCCCATTAGAGACATAAGTGCAAAACCAAGGGTAAATTTGTGATTTTCTATCTATTGGCCCAAGTAACATTTGAATAGGGTTAGGAATGAGCTTTGCTTCACATCAATGGCAAGCCAACAGGCAGAGAAGTGGTGATCTTTAAGATATAAACCTTTTCCTCCAACATTTCCTTTTTATGTCACAGACAAGGTTTAGGTCCTTAGATCGGATGTTAATTATCTTATTTGTTTTGCGGATGTACAACAGATCTATCATTATGTGATCAGAGAATGCCTTGTAGGCTAGGCATAGATTGTTATGCAGAAGTCTGTAGGAGGCCAAATACAAGGTTAGGGCTTTGAACCCTGTGTGCATAGAACTTGTTTACTCCCTGTATTCTTTTTGCAAGGAATCTGTGTGGACCCTCAAGCTATTGCAAGCACCTAGCCAGGTACATGCCAAAGGGTGAGCTGGACCTGAATGCCATGCCCTTATGTATAAGTTGAGCAATGTAGAATAATTTTCTCACCACAGTATACACATGGCGGTCAAAGGTCAGGCTACTACCAACATGTGTTCCCAGATCTCTGGCTACTGGGTCAATTCTTAGGAGTGAAGTATCAGTGTGGTAATTTCCAGGGGTTGCCATCTTTCCAAAGGGTACTATTATCCTTTTTTTCACATTGAGTTTTAGTCCATGGTTCTGGCACCAGTTCTTTGTCTGTAACAGGCCCTCTTTAAGGATATCTATGTCTTTAGAGGATTCAATGACCATGCTTAGCTTGCAGTCATCTGTAAACGTTGCTACCCAAAGGCCCTTGAGGTTTCCCTTGACTTCAGAGAAGTAAAAGTCAAAAATAAGAAGCCACAGCCGATCCCTGTTGAAATCCACTAGTGGCCGACCTCTTTAGGAGGTGGAGTCCCCTATCCTAACTTTTTTGTTCAGTCAGTGAGTCAGCTGGCTATCCATTGGGTGACATATGGGTTTATGCCTAATGTTGTAAGTTTATCTGCAGTGCTCGAGTGAGGTATTGTATCAGACACCTTGGCCAGGTCAAGGTAGGCCATGTGCACTATTTTACCCCTGTCCATAGCTTTAGTGATCACTTTGGGAGGCCCATGCATGTTACTCCTATGGTCTACCTCTCAGCCAAGTGGTGCACCACTGCTCAGCTTGTTAGGCTCCCTTCTGCACGTGTTGACATCTTCACTTCTGCATGTGTCACAAAAGTAGCAAGCTGAGCCACTGTCCTCCAATCAGAATGTGCAAGCTGGCATTGGCCACTCACTCCCATCCTCTCTGGTCTGGTCTCTCCAGTGACCATGCTGATAGTCACACACAAGTAACATGGGATGCACATTTCTTGACATTATATTCCAGATTGTTTAAAGATGCCCAAAAGGCCATGTTATCCATTTCCAGCTGTTGGGTGTAATGGCCTAGAATGTTCAGCAATGGGTGTGCCAACTTAGTGTCATAAACTAACTTACTGCAAATAATTGGTCATTATAGTAGCACAGATAACGTTAATGAGTTAAATAAATAAGGGCCCAGCACCCACCACTGTGGTACCCCTGAAGTATTCTGGGACAAACAAAGTGGTATCTGTTTTTCATGATAAACTGCATTTAGTTAACCAGCTTATGACCCAGTTAGTATAAGACAGCACTGTTACTTTATCTCATCTGATTTTCAATAGCCTTAAACCGAATGCTATCAAAAGCCTTGTGGATTACTTATGAAAACAGCCAGAAGCAGTGACACTGAGGGACACAAAAAGCTCGAGTGCTTTTGGTGTGCTGTGCTGAAAAGCATATACTCAATACCCAGAATATCAGATATGGTAATCCCTGACAATAACCACAAACTGACAAACAGAAATTTAAAAGGTTTGAAAATTCATGGGCATTCAAGCATGTAACTACCACTCTGTCACATCAGTAGAGAACATCACCACTAGTCTGCCACGTAACTACCACTCTGTCACATCAGTAGAGAACATCACTACTAGTCTGCCACGTAACTACCACTCTGTCACATCAGTAGAGAACATCACCACTAGTCTGCCACGTAACTACCACTCTGTCACATCAGTAGAGAACATCACCACTAGTCTGCCACGTAACTACCACTCTGTCACATCAGTAGAGAACATCACTACTAGTCTGCCACGTAACTACCACTCTGTCACATCAGTAGAGAACATCACCACTAGTCTGCAATATTCTTGGATCACATCACTACCAATCCATGGTATCGTCACAGCACGCCAATAACAGTCCACAATGTCCCTAGACCACATCACACCAGTGTACATCTCCAGACTTTTGGATCTTTGGAGTCTATCCCAAGGTCAAATTTGCTACCAGACAGAAGCTGTAAGTTTACTGGATACTTGGTAGCATTATTAAATTGGTTTGTGCCAAACACTGGAAAGACAAATGATGCTTGAAAAAGGTGTATTTAGGAAAATTTTAAGGCATTACCTCAGAAATATATTTTATACCTAAAAATCTTGAAATATGATTGACAATCGTCCCTATCAGTGAAAAGTGGTGTCAAAGTACTATAAAAATAGCAATATGGTCCTCTAATGGATATTGTTTCTTCATATTTGATGGCTTCTCCTTCAGGTGACTCATTTAGGTTTGGTGTGGTTGTTTGTTCGTTGTTTAGTAGCAACAGTTATCTGGTATATTGTTAATGCATGCGGAAACAGGTGCTGACTCTGTGGGAACATGGACGAAATGCTTGTGTATGTACTATCTCATTCTAACTGTTTAAAATTATAAAAAATACTTTTATACTATGTATTCAATGTTAAAGCTTTGTGCTTATATACTGTCTATGTAAATATGAATACTACTTTTATACTCATGATAATTACTTGTAATTGATTTGTGGAGCTTTTCTCCCTGGGCCTCCACTGAAAATGGACATGCATCCATTCGGACCCTCCCAGTCAACAAATGTAAAATAAAATAAATAATAAATACATTCTTGGCTAGGCTTATAAGGGCCTCCAGGCCAATAGCTTAGTATCATCGTATGAACCCATACAAATTGACGTATATATGATAGCATCTCTTTGATTCATCTGGCTTTGATGTTACTTGTTATTTTCTGACAACAAAATGTAGTATTTAGCAAGTGTCTTTCCAAATGTATGTCATTTTCATTTGCCTGATCTGTGACTGCTCTGTTATAGTCCATTTGGCCTGGGCTAGCCAATTAAATGGTACTCAGATATGAAGTGTAAGAAGTCTTTTCCTGCATGGGATGTACGGGAAATGGTGGACCCTCCCATATACAAAACTGTCACTTAAAGGCTGTTTGGTCCGTTGGTGCCCTACTGAACAGACTTCAACAAAAAAGATCTACACTCAAGGCAGTTACATGCATGAGTGTTTTTGTCATTGAAATGCATTCCACAAACCTAAGAAAAAAAGAAAACATCTACACAATTATGAAGGTCAGGAAAGTCGCAAATAAAAATGGATTATTCCAGTATGAGTAAAACTGAAATGAAGTAGTTAAGAGAAAATGCTCTTTTACTAAACTGCAATGTGAGTATAGACTAAGTATATGCACTTGTACAACTTTTATTTACATACCAAAAAGACATTAGTGGGTTACAAACTGTCTGTTCCCTCTGTTTCCTGAGCCCAAGTGGACAGCAAAAGAGCTGTTGGCTTCATCTAGTGCATTTTGTGTTTTCAGTGACTCATTCGGTCTAGATAACAGCCAAGAGATATTATTCTAGAAGGAATAAAGGGGTACCTGGATGCAATGATGACAGAAAAAAAGATGGCACAGGAGATGATCAGCCTTAACTGGCCCCAACTTAATGTTGCTCATAGATCTGCTGCGTGATACATATGTAGTTCAGGAAGGTGAGGGGCAACATTATCTGCTGAGGAAAATATTACCTGAATCAAGCAGCATTAACTGAATAGAAAAGCATTGCCAGAAGAGGATAACATTATTTGAGCAGACAATCATCACCTGTTGTTGGTATCACTACCTGAGAAGGAAAGCATAACTTGAGTAGACCAGTGGGGGTTGGGAGGGTGGCCTAATGGTTAAGGTGTTTGCCTTACAAACACAAGGTACAGGGTTTGAATCTCACAGGGGATAATTGGCTAGACTTAAAAAATAGCTCAAAAGGGCAGTTAGCCTAGTACTAATCTATGAATCTATGAGTATTACCTGAGTACAGTAGCATTTAAGGTGTAAAACACTACCTAAAGAAATGGAAATAACAAGAGGAAAGGAGGGGAGTACTACCAAAGCAGGGCAACATCACCTAAGGAAGACAATTGCTTGTGGGGAGCAGCATTACCTAAGGATAACAGTATTACATGATGAGGGGGGCACTACCAAAGCAGGGCAACATCACCTAAGGAAGACTATTGCTTGTGGGGAGCAGCATTACCTAAGAATAACAGTATTACATGATGAGGGGGGCACTACCAAAGCAGGGCAACATCACCTAAGGAAGACTATTGCTTGTGAGGAGCAGCATTACCTAAGGATAGCAGTATTAACACAAGGAGGGGGACACTACCAGAGTCTCATTGCTATTAAACACATTAACCTATAAATTGTATAATAACAACTGTTGCCAACCACTGCAAAACAAACTGATGGTAAGAAGTCAGCACTATATGCTAAGGGATGTATGAGGAACACAGCTAATCAGACCAGTTTTTAGCATACATTGGTTGGAAGAAGACAAAACTAGCTCCAGGCTACTGAAACAGTATTCCAGAGAATAGAAGGACAATTTATAATCAAAAAATAAAAATAAAATTTAGAATAAAGTTCAAAGTGCATGTACTAGAAAACAAATGTCACTGCTTCGAAAATAAACTGTAATTATCTATGGACAATGCCCATGACATTGAAAGGGTGAGGTTACTTTGGGTGACTTCATGCTTTACCTCATTAATCTAAGTGGGTGACACTATCATTTGGAAATGTATAAAATAATATACTCAATATGCTATCATTACGTAGGTAAAGTACGCTGTTGTTGCATATTCGAGCAAAGTTTCAAGTAGAGGATTTTTGGTTCGTTATGATCAAATCTGTGCACATGTGCGTATACATATTCAAATCTGTGAAACTGCATATTATAAACAAAGTGAACTCTCAGAGATACCATATAAACAGATAACTGCACAGTGTATATGACTATCTTTTCACATGAATAGTTCTGAAGTTTGTTGAATCTAAGTTTAACAGTTTTATAGGGAAAACATGATCTGAATGTTAAATTGTACTGATTTCATGGCTATATAATATCATTTTTTCAATGAATTATTGGAATTAGTGTCTATTTTGACTGAAAAATACAACCCTGCAGTCAATGTAAGCTGTTTGACATAATTTGTAAAGGATACATTATATTATAATCTTGACCAGTGGTTACAGTATTATGTCTGATATAATGCTCTCTTGTCTAACTTGTGCCTCACATTTGCTCACTGTGAATGCTTTTTGCTATATCTGTCCTATGGCTTCGGTTAAGGCGGAAAAGGGTCCTTGGACAAGTCCACTTAGATGGTTAATGAATGTAAGTAAGTAAATAAATAAATAAATGTGTTTATGGATCGCAGCACATCATAACGTTTTATAAATGTATCTATTAAAATATTATTGAGCAGTATTCAAACCCTTTCTTTTCTACATTAGAAAGAGAATTTTAGAGCTAAAATGATTAAATAACTGATGTACCTGAGGATTTAACAGCTGAAGGGTGTGCTGCTCAGTAAAACTATTATTATTATTATTATTAGTTTCATTCTTGTAAATGGTTTACTGAAAGTTCTAAAAGAACAACAGGGAAAAGCATAATACAGGAAATACCCCGGTGTTACATAGCTATCAAATGCTATTTCTTGGCATCATACATTGTTTGCATCTAACAGAGAATTATAACATTGTTAATTTCATATAAATCGAAACTTATAACAATGGCTGCATACGTACAAGAGTGGTATGTAATATAAAAATGGAAATTCCTTGCCTGATTCTCTTAGATCATTCCTAAGAATGACTCCATCCAAATAAAATTTGAACAAAATGTGATTGCTGCTTCTTAACTGATAGTGTATATTTTATGCAACACTTGAACACTCATGCATCTACCTATTTATCTGAATAAACTACTTGAAACTTCAACAAGGCATCTTTATTCCTCCCATAGGGAGGGGAATCATGGAGATAATCTCCTAGATCTGCTAACTAAATTGATTTTATCTGGACTAATCCTTTGTACTCTGTTTCTTTCTAACCTGTCACTAGCTGGGTCATGTCTGGGTAATAGGTGGGACACCAGACTTGACTCCAGCTTTTTGGATTAGCTTTGCTTTCTAAATTTAAAAATAAAGAAAATAAGCAGTTCTAGATACGTTCAGTATTATTAACACTGTAAGATGGATAGAGACACCAGAATGTGAGTTAAATATAATGTGGGTGTTATTTTGCTAGAGGATGTGAAATTCCTGACAAATGATGATAGATACCAAATAGAAGAATTGTGAGAGTGGAAATATAATATGGGACTTAGGATGTGAGTGTTGTACTGAAGTGGCTGTGTTGTCTAAAAAAACAGTGAAAATACTAGATGTAACGCGGCAACTGTCATGTATGTAAGTTGGGGAGAATATGTTTATAGAATTATAGGATTATATGCATATATAACTAGCAAGGAAAGAGGCTATGTTGTGGTTAACATGAAAATTATACCTGTAGGGAACTTCAATTCTGATTTAAGGGTAAAAGGTAAAATGAAAGAGAAAGGTACAAAAAATATACAGGAAGTGATAAAATATGGTAACTTAGCTATGAGGAACAAAAGTCAATGGACTTCTAGAAGGGGGCACTTGGATATGAAATTGATTATTTTGTATTATTGGAATGCTTGGGGGTAGCAGATGGTCATACAGTCGTTATGGGTTTTACAGACAATTTAGCAATATAGATGGAGGTGACTGAAGAAAGAATATTAAAACAGGAAAGGGAATAAAAAGAATAAGTGAGAAATTATGGAATAAAGTTGGACAGTGGGAAATATTGTAGTTAAAGGAAAAATCCACCCTCTCTTGCAGTTTGACTCAGTCCTTAGAATTCTTTTCTATATACAATATTGTTGTTTGTCTTTTGGCTTTTTAAGGGGTTGACACAGTGGGACTCCGGTCCGCTAATGATTGGCAGTAGATTTTTCTTTATGAAACGCCTAGGTGCCAGCTCGATGCCCACCCTTCAACGAAGGCACGCCCATTTACACACACATATCTTTCAAACACTACCCAACCTTGGGGAGGACATGCAGACTCCACACAGAAGGCACTCCCAAGCCAAGCCGAGAATCAAACGGGAGAACCTCTTGCTGTGAGGTAACAAAGCTACTGCTGTACCACCGCAACGTATTCCTTTTCTACATACAATATGGTTCCAATATTATGTAGGTTCCAGAAACCAGCTTGTACTTTTTAAAACTTTTAACTCTTTGCATTGGAGTCAAAGGAAGGGAAAGCTGGCCTACTTTTTTAAACTCAACTTCCCACATGCTTTGCAGAGGAATTTTTCTCCACCTGCATGACATATCATAGACACAGTTACATCTGTAGTTTACCCTGTCAAGTACTGCTGTCAGTCTTAGATGGACAATTAATCCTGCTAAAAGACAGCAGCTGATATAAAAAAGACAGAAAGCTGTGGAACTGTTGTCCATTGTTTTTATTGCAGAGAGAAGAACATAACACTCCCCTTTCATAGGAAAACAAAGCAATTAGATCAGTCGGGTTTAAAGGCAGTTGTCTCCTCTTCTGACAAATTTACATAAGCAGTACTACAGTACTGAAATGCAAAGCTTTACAAGTTGGTTATTTATAACAGTTTATATGTTAAGATAACTTAAATTTAGTATCAAGGATTTCTGTGACATTTAGAGAAAGGTCAGAAAATGTTTTTTCTTATAAAGTATCAACACATTTACCATTTTCAAGTCCCCCCCCCCACACACACACACATACATGCAGAGGAGAAAACTGTGGAAAGAGAGACAACTAGGTGAACTGATACTGCTCATAAAAAGTTCATTTTTGCTTTTTTGTGACATTGTCCCAGAGGGAGATGCATATCTGGTACACACAGATGCATGGTAAGAGAGTCCCACTGACTTTGAGTCAGTCCTTACATTGTTAGAGTGCATGGGCATTTTGTAGTCCACAAAGGAAATGTGACCATTGATACAGCTGAATTTACTTTAACATACATGTATTATGTGTTGTGAAGAAAGGGAAATCAGAAGTACTTTACTGTGTTTAAAAGCACACACACACACACACACACACACACACACACACACACACACACACACGCGCGTGCGCACACAGGTTTTTGTTCACATGTACTTGATATACATACACATATACACAAACATATACACACATACTATATGTATGCAATATAGGTACATACAATTTATTTAAAATAAACCTAGCATAGTAGAGTTAAGCATTATTAATGTATATATCTAGTAAATATTCCTTAATGTTTTACTTATTCACACACTGGCTATGTATTGCACATGTATTGTTTGTCAATGCTTTTGTCTCAGTATTTTTTCTTTGTATTGCTAAGCGGATCTATTACTTGTTATTGGGCAGGATTCACGAAGGCTTGCACGGAGTCTAAGAGTAGTGTAGTGTAAGACTCCATGCAGCCTTCGCGATCCAGGAACAGCCCTAAAGTCCGTGTAAGAGACCAACTAAAACGTCTCTTACATGGAGTGGGCGTGGATATGCTAATCACCTCACTTGCAGCTGAATAGCATGCAAATGAGGTAGATTAGCAATCCAGGAAGCCCAAAGCAGCCCATGTAAGAACCGTTTTAGCTGCAGAAATGTACTCAGTTGACAATTGAGTACGTTTCTGCAAAAAACACAATGGAGCCATGTCAGCTCCAAATAAAGGGTGCATATGTGTCAGGCAGCATGCCAATGGCCAAATATGTGGCCATTGGCAAGGTACCCTGATGCAAATATGAGAAATAAATAATTTTTTAAACCCAGCGCAACCCCGCGCAAATGGGGTGCGCTGTATAAAACATAAAAACGAAGGTTATAAACCCACAAATGTGGGTTTTATGCAATATATGGATTTACAATGCAGGGACCAGCAGACCAAAAACAACATGGCCACCGTGTAGTGGTTGCTAAGGGGGGAAGCTGAGTGTAAGACATGTAACTAAGCATTAGTAGGCAATCTGATGCAAATGAGTGTTAGGATACTGAATTCCACTGTCACATACCAAATGAGAACATTCTGAGTAGTGTAAGAGTTACATAAGGGGGAGGAACAGAGTA
>NC_056741.1:2329864-2360982 GCF_019279795.1 Protopterus annectens
ATAATACCAATTTGCTGTTTCAAAAGCCTTGGCCAAGCTGAGATATGTAGGGTGCACCATCTGCAAACTCTTCAAAGAGGATTTAGGAGAAAAGACCTCTACATCAAAAAGAACAACAAAAATAAATAAATAAACACATAAAAAGAACTGAGTGAGCTGTAGATTAGTTAAACTGACTATGTTTGAATAAATAAGTTCAAGAGAAAATCAAGTGAAATTTTTAAATAACACCAGTTAGAGCTGAATGCATCAACTGGACTATGAGAGATGAACTAGTGAGAACATAAGCAATGACCATTTTCTTAAGGGTGCAGATCATAGGTTCATAGGTTGGTACTAGGCTATCGGCCCTAGGGCCTATACAAGCCTAGCCATAACAATTCCCTGGCTATTTCTTCCCACACTATTTACTTCCCTGGATCCCTGTCTAGCAGGGCAACTGATGTGATCCCCGGGGTGAATTTCCTTTCTCCCATCCAATCATCAAGGTTCCTTTTGAAGAGGGCCAAAGAGGCTCTCTGCTTGACATGTATGGACAGTCTTTTACAGAGTCTGGGGAGTCTCTGGGTCAAGAACCTATCCCTCCAGCATGTTTTGTTTATTGTGTTGACAAGATTTAGATCCCTGGAGTGTATCGCTCTGAGGGATTGGGATTTCTTTACATGTAGCATGTCCAGCAGCTCTGGGTTTGACATGGCCTTGTATGTTAAGCAGAGATTGCCTCAGAGTAGACGATATGTGACAGAGTATAGCTGGAGTTTTTTAAGGCGGTCAGCATAGGGCATCTGCTTTAGGCCTGTGATTCTTTTAGTGAGGTATTTCTGCGGCCTTTCCAGTTGTTGCAGATGTCTTGAGAGGTACATACCAAATGGGGCATTGTATTCTATCATGGGTCTAATGAGAGATGAGTACAGTGGGACAATGACCTCCTTTTTTCTGGATGAAAAGCCCTTAGTGATGAGGTGTGCTACATAGAAGGATTTCCTGACTGTTGTGGTGATGTGGTTATTGAAGGTGAGACCACTGTCCAGCTGTGTCCCTATGTCTCTTATCACACTTTCGGTGTTTAGTGTACTGCCACCTATGTGATAATTCATGGGTACATGTTTTTTCCCAAAGGGGATAACTGTACATTTCTTGGCATTGAGCTTGAGCCCATGGCTCTGGCACCAAGCATCTGTTTCTGTAAGGCCCTTTTGTAGAGTATCCACATCATCTGGGGATTCAATAATGGCTCTCAGTTTGCAGTCATCTGCAAACTTTGTTAGCCAGAGCCCCTTAGTGTTGGCCTGTACTTCACAGAAGTAAATGCCAAACAAGAGAGGGCCCAGGACTGAACCCTAAGGTACTCCACTTGTCACTTGTCTGGAGCTGGATTTGGAGTCAGCTACTTTTACAGTGTGGGTTCTGTCAGTAAGCCAGTTGGCAACCCATCGAGTGATGTAGGGATTAATGCCCAGCTTAGTAAGTTTATCTATGATTCCAGAGTGGGGGATGGTGTCAAAGGCCTTGGCGAGGTCCAGATAGGCTGTGCGGACTACCTTACCCTCATCCACGGCTCTGGAGACTGATTCAAAGAGGTCAGTAAGGTTCAGGAGACAAGATCGGCCCTTCATGAGCCCAAACTGGGTGGGGTCCAGTGTTTTAAGGTTGCCAATGTTTATAAGTTCCATGATAGTATGTTCCATGGCCTTGCAGATTAGGCTCATCAGACTGATGGGGCAGTAGTTCCCGGGATCCAAGGTGGATCCCCCCTTGTGGAGTGGGATAACTGTAGCTGTGCACCACTCAATGGGCACGAAGCCTGAGGTGAGGGTATGATTAAACATGACACTTAGGTGAGGTGCCAGTTCATTTTGTAGTTCATGTAGTACACAGCTCGGGATGTCATCTGGTCCCGTGGATGCTGTATTCTTAGCTTTGGAGAGTGCGATTTTTACCTGTGTGGCCGTTATTACTGGAATTTGGCAATCTTCCAGTATTGAGATGGGCCATTTAGGGGGTGAGAGGGGGGTAAAGTTGACACTGAATGGATCTGCCAAGATACTGGCAATATCCTTGGGATTAGTATATTTAATGTCATTCTGTTGTAGCTCAGAGCAGATTTGAGCATTGCCATTTAGATCCTTGACATAGTCATAGAATGCCTTGTGGTTGTCTTTGGAATCTTTGGTAATTTTTTTTTCGTAACTAGCTTTGGAGGATTTTATGAGGGATCTCAGCTTCTTACTGAGACTGGTATGGGAGTTTTTTGCATCCTTGGATTTTCCTCTTTTCAGCAACAGTTTTTTCCTTTTGTTGTAAAGTTTGTTTATGGCAGGGGACCACCAGATTGACTTTCTTTTTTTGGAGAAGTGCATCTTGGTTCTATTTGGGATGGCATGATTCATGCATGAGTGGATGTGCTTGTACAGTGCCTTAGTGTAGGACTCAGCAGTCGAACTTTCAGTTCCCCTCTGCATGGGTGTCATGAAGTTTGTAACTTCTGACTTGAGTAGCATGAAGTTGGCCTTGGAGAAGATTTTTATGGATGTTTCCTTACTGGGGGGTGGGGGTGGGATGTGTATGTTAAGGGTGATTAGCTTATGGTCTGACCTGACCAATGAGGGGGTGACCATAGTTGTGGAGCATTGATTTCCCATTTTGGTAATGACCAGGTCTAGGATATTGGAGCCCCTGGTGGGACTATGGATTAGTTGATCCAGGGCATTGGAATATATGAATTCCAAGAACTGTTGGGCAAAGGTGTTGGTGCACGAATAGCTTTCCCAGTTAATGGCAGGGTAGTTGAAATCATCCAGTATTAGGGTGTTTGGTTGTATATTAATATTTTCCAGTATGTTTAGAAAAGTGTAGTGAGAATCTTGGGGCATGGTGGGGGATCTGTAGCAAGCTACAATTTGGATTACAGTCTTACCTAGTGTTAGTTGCACCTGGAGAATTTCAGACACATTGTGTTGGGCAACTAACCTGGTGGTGTGAATATCCTTGGTGAATATGGACACTCCTCCACCTTTAGTATTTCGATCCTGGTTTGGTAGCCAAAAAGTGTGGTAAGAGTTGTAGCCTGGTATTGCAGGGGTGCTCTCTGGAGCCTTGAATCAGGTCTCAGTTACTGCACATATATCGATGTTCTCCATAGATGCCCAAATATGATGAAAGCTGATGCAAGAGAGGCCTAAATAAGGGGCAGAGCCAAAATGGCACAGAGATAACAGCTATTTTCAAAACACTGCAGAAATTTGCAAAATTGGACAGGAAAAATCACAAAATTAATATTTTTTAACTCCAAAAGTCTTTTAAGCACTTCAATTTGCTCATTCTCAAGTTTGGAGTTTTTTCAAAAAAAATCCTGTCAAACCATATAAGGAAATTAAATCTTACATACTGAAAAATGAGCAACTCTAAAAACAACCACAGAAGCTCTTCTCTTAAGAAGAAACCACATCAAGTAATGTCAACTCTTTAAGACTTATCCATGTAATAGATGGATTCCAGTGGAATCTCTTGGAATTTTAAGGAAAATAGCCTTAAGCAAACCAATATTCTTAAGGACGTATTTCAACAATGGCATGCAAAAGGTTTAGATCTTGAATATGTATTATCTGGCATTGATAAAAGACTTAAAGAAAATGACTCTCAAACAGAAATATTAAAAAAAGAATCATAATTCCTGATTACTGGAAAAACTAGATGATCTGGAAAACTGAGAGAAGAAGAAATTACCAAGACTGTTTGGCTTACCAGAAAGACGGAGGGAGATGATGGTCTTTTTAACAGCTTGTATTACAAAGACATTTAATCTTCGGGAAAATTTTTCATATGGCATTGAAACAGCTCATAGATCAATCAAAAAACACTTCCTTCCAGCTCATCAGTCCATACCAGGTCTATTATAGTAAATGTTTTATCCTGTTTAGATATAGAACTGGTATTAAAATCTGTTTGGTCAAAAGCTCCAGTAAAATTTGACCAGTTGGCTATTAGACTTGACAATGACTACTCATATAAAACTATGGAACTAAGGAAGAAAACTTGGTCATTAATTAAACTTCTTAAAAAAAATAACATCAAAGCACACTTAGTCTTCCCTGCAAAAATAAAACTCCACCTATCTTCTGGTATTAGAATCTTCAGGACTATTGGAGAAACACTCACTGTCATTACAAATAACATAATTTCTCTTACCAAGGATATGGACTGGATTTGATCTACACCTAAAAGATCTTCAGAGAAAGACAGTTGGTCTGATGCAAAAAAAAAAAAAAAATAGAAAACAAAACAGACTTCTCTAAAGATTAATGTATAAAAAGACTATTAGGACTAATCACAGTACTTTATATTTATTAATAAAAATGATGTCTATCGCATTATAATTCTTGTTCCATCACAGATGAGGTAAAGTTTTTATTGTGTATTTTCTTAGAATATGCATTAAGTGGTACAGTTAGCATATCATTTAATATTTTATACACATTTTAGGACGGTCTCCTTTTGTCTCTGTCCTTTTACTACAATAGTCTTGTTGTTTCTTCTTTCTCTATAAATAAATCCAGTTTGCATCTTATTCTCTATAAATTTGTTTTCCCCTTCTCATTCACTCTTCTTTTAGATGTATTTGTATATATTTAAGTCTTTTTTAGCTATTATCTTTGAGGCATATTCATTTAAATGCAAATTAAAGATATTATTGGCTCTTTTCCTTTATTTATTATATTGCTTTCCTTTTTTTACTAGTTATTTTAATACAATATAAATGATACAGGAAGTAGGAAGGCTTTTTATAAGTTCTTGATTATACTTCCTTCCTGTTTTCCACACTTCTCTGGCAAATTATGTAAGTACTTTCGCTTTAATTTCATTATTAATCTTTCATTTATAACATCTATATTCTTGTTGTTTTGAATTGTCTGTTGGTGACATTTGGAGGAGCTTTGATTTTGGAGTATGTATAGTTGTGGCATGTTTTAGAGGCCGTATTTTGTTGTGGATTGTCATGTCTGTATGTAGGACTTTGTACAGGGATTTTGCTTTTGTTTTTTTGTGGTTTGGGCGATGTTCTGGTTGAGGGCTTAAGGGGTGTGTGGGGAGCAGGGTGGTGGGGAAATATATGTGTGGTTTCATTGGATATTCATGCTGTTCCTTTTCTTTCCTTTGTGGGCTGGTTTGCTTGTGTGTTTTTTTCCTTACTGGCATGTGTTTTGGCTCAAACTCATTCTCCTTGCATTGTTAGGAATTAATGGATTTTTTCTGTTATGAATGATCGGTTAGTGGCTTTGAAATGGAAGCTTTTGTTGTTTTGCTCATGTGCAGTTCTTCCTGCATATATTACTTGCTTCAGAAAAGACATCTAAGTTGAATGCTTTGCAAACTTGCAAGTTTTATCGTGTAAAGCCCTGTTAATGAAAATATGATGACCATTGCAGTAGAATAACTGGATATTATTATTTAAGAAAATGCAAAACAAAGCTGTTAGCAAAATAATTGATGTTGGCATTCATATTCCCATCACATGTTTTTTCATGCATCACTTAAAGACAAGTAACCCATATACATTCTGATTGAAAGTAAAATAGACAATAATATAATGTCATTTAAAGAAGTTTACTTTATATAAAGTTTGAAACAATGGGTGATATTGTATTTTGCAGCCCTCTGAGGCATAAAATGATAAGTTCCACACAAATCCCGTTCCCCATTTAATAATAAAGATTGTACATTGGATCTGCTGATTGTGAGTAGATTTGTTGCTCCTTCGTGAATTTATTTGCATTTTCTATGTGGGACATCTCTGGATGTACTTGGTGTGCTCTTTTGGGTACAGTGTTTACTGGAGCTAAGTTTGATTGCAGGGGAAGAGAGAGGATGGAGGAGGTGCTCATCATTGGGGATGTCTGGGATGGTCACCACTTTGAGGACATTTGGATTTTGTTCTTGGTGTCTCTGTGGTCAGAGTTTGTTTGGCCACTGTCTGCGGCATGTGGCATAACTGCAGGGGTACAGTGGCAGCGTTTGGCTTCTTCTGGAGTAGGCCAAAGTTTGTGGTGGGCACCTTTTTTTTGGACTGGTAGCCAGGAACCTTAGCCCTCCCTTATGTCTCAGTTTTATATTTCAGTTGTTTGGGTCTGCCCATTCAGCCCATCCTGACATTTTTTTATGGAATTCTTGTTTTCTGTGGTTAATTGGGTGGTTCAGGAGAATTTCAGAGCAGCTTGCTTGGGGTGTTCATTTTCCTTGCTTGTGGTTCCCAGTGGCTCAACCTTTTTTTTCTTGGTTGTCTGTTGCCTTTGGTTTAATCATGTGACTCCACCTCCCTTTTTTACTTCTATTGTGTTCTGGTCCTGGATGGAGTTCTGTGCATAGTTGGGGTGGCATGTAGGTGGAGGAGTGGCTGCTGAGGGGGTGATGACTTGACTCTTTGTTTCTTCACCCAAGGGTGGAGACAGTAGAAGGGTGGCTGGCCGGTCCTTGTTTGAATCATGGTGGCTGTCTGGCTGGTTGCATTGTGTCTTGATGTCGGTATGACAGGACTCTGGAGCATGGAGTATTTTCCTGGATTGGTGCAGCTTTTCTTTGTGTGTTGTCCATTCATTTTAAAAACAATTATAAGCTGAGTGCTGTTTCCAGGTTAAGAGATTCCTTAGGGTCTGTATTTCTGAAAAATATATTTTAATATTTTAAAATGTAATATCTTTAATATATTTTAATTTCCTCCACCAGTAGAGGGGGTTCATAAGTCTGCTTGGGATTCTGTTCTGAATGCCCTGCCTCCAGGGGGCCTGAGGGACATTGCTGTAGTAACAGAGGTAAAGGAAGGTAAACAGGATAGGAATATGGTTGTGTGATGGTTGTTTTATGGGTGATAGAGAAATACATATTGGGTTAACTATTGGATTCTTTGTGGCTAGTTTGCAGGACAGGATTTTGATTTTTCTTTGTTGCTCTGAGATTGACATTGTACGCTCACTCGTGTGGGATGGGTGTATTCTATCTTTTAATCAGTTTTAGGATTTAGAGGGCTGTGGTTTGATGGCTTTTATCAAGATTGGTGATATAGTTAGTTGAATATAAGAGTGCTGAAGACTGCCATTTGTTAGATTAAACTTAATTTAGATATATGCTTAAAATTGATATTCTATCGTTTCTTTCTTAGGATATATGGCATTCCATTCTCTTTCATCAGTATAAAGGTTCAGTTTTATGTAGGAGGTTATTATGTACTATACTTACATTTTACCAACATTTTATACTGTCTTAGCAGTATTTATAAAGCATAGTGAAAATCTAAGACAGAATCAAAAGAGATAGACTGTATAAAACAGTAAAATGTTTTAATATAATGAGATTTAGTACAGTATTGAATGCATTCTGTGTTCGCATTATAATGAAATGTAATGATTTATTTTTATTGCAAGAGTAACAATAACAGGTTTTGTGTATAAGATAAATATATATGGGGTGTAGTGTTGACAACAAAACAGGTGAAATGAAGACAAGTTGGACATTCTATAGTAACTGGCTAGCAAGTTAATGTGTTTAGTTACTTAGTATCAGGGATTAGTTTTCTCAGGTTAATATGTAATTCCTACAGAATTGTATATGCCGTTATTAGTGTGTACACACTTGATAAAGCTGTTAAATGTTTTTTAGTGACGAACAGCCCTATGTAACAGTGACTGCATATTTCACTAGTCACAACTGATTATAATTGAATTGACATAGTGTGTTATTTTATGTCTGGCTGTTAAGAGTTAGTGGAAGTGTTAGTCAAGGTCTGCTATACAGTTTCTTTTGTCTGCTGAAACTATTGTACTGGAACTGCATCTTTACTATTATAAGACAGTGCTACTTCTGAAATCTTACAGTATACATATAATCCATTAATTATTCTCATTTATTTTGTAACTGTTATGGATACTGTTCCTGCTTTCCCAGCTTGCAGTCTCTTTACTATCCTGTGTGTGTCAAACGCATAATTAGTCTCCCCGCTTATCTTCATTACAGTTTTACTAATACACTGAATGAAGACCATCTCTGCTCCCAAACTAACCTGCCTGTTGCTTGGACCCCTCCAACCACAGCATCAACTTTAAAGAGAGCAACAATCAATGTACACTAAGAACTTGCAGTGTATGACCATAAGTCTTTTTTTTTTTTATTATACGCATTTTTATGTTTTTATCCATTCCTGGATACTGGCGTGCACACTACTGGGACCCCTACTAACTTAGTCCTCCCCCTCTCCCTTGGCCCACACATAACTACTTAGATCCATCTCTGCTTCTTGGTCCCATCTGAAAACTAACTTGCCCTATAGTCAAAAGTTTACTGTACAAGATCATAAAAAGGTAAAGTATATAAAGAAATATACAATCATGAGTAATATAAAGTTAAATTACAGAACTAACCTGTCCAGCTTAGTGACTGTTTCTGAAATGCTCCAATTGGCCGTGTGATGTTTCTAACTGCTCCATTTACCCATGCTATGCTCAGGCTCACTAGTCTGCCCTACCCCCAATTTCCACCCACCCCCACGTCTACATTTATACTTCAGCAAAATGCTCCCCTTACTTCAACCATCCAGTCATAACATGACATTGACTAACACACCCACCGGACAATCAAGAACCAACTGCTAACTTACATTCTTTTACTAATAATACCACCATGCACTAAATAATCATCTTTCCTCTAAAAACTAAACACCTTTGACCAAGAAAATAACAATAGCAGAAGCCATACTACCCACATTATGCTACCCTTACACTCTTCTCTCCTTATTCTCCTCACAATCACCTTCCATTTCAAATCCTATCATAGTTACATAAATATCTCCTTCTCCTCCTGCACTATACCACTCCCACTCCCAGAAAAAACATATACAATGCTATTCTAATATCACCCTCTATGTACAGCAACTCAACAATAAATCACACCCCTCATATAATTTTCACTATCAAATCCTACCCACCCATTTCTTTCAAGTATAACAACTTAATTACTAAGTTTCTAAAACTCTTCACAGATGTATCATCCAAACTTAGCTGTAGCAGAGACATACACCCTAACCATGGACCCACAACTAATGCAACTCAGAAAACTTCCTAACCCATCGTCAAACCTCAAAATCTCTTCAACAAACCTAGGAAAGCAACAGACTTACTAATAATTAATATCAGTATCAGAAGTATACTCAGCAAAATACAAGCATTACATGCATCCATAGCATTCTACTCCCCTGACATAGCCATAATAACAGAAACCTAGCTAAAGCTACACTACAATGATAATGAAATTCTACCACAAGTACACAATATCCATATATTTGACACAGCAAATAAAAAGAACACACGGTAGCTATTCTATACAAAAACTATCTCAACATAGTAGCTGTGATAACCGTGCACTGGCCCAGTAATCAAGGAGCCTCAATCCTCTCCACTAAAACTAGTGAGGGGCATGCACATTGAGAGCATGACAAGTACATGCACACAGTATAAAGTACAGTTTCCCTTAAGAGCACACAGAGATCACAGACTGCCCAGGGCTGGTTTCTCCCTCTCTCTCCAGATCCCAAATAAATCTCCCAACTGGCACAGCTATTGGGTTAAGATCTCAGCAGAGCGGTCAAGCCAAAACCTCCAGCACCCTCTCTGTCCAACCAGTGCTTCATGTCCCTGCCCAAGTAGCTCACACAGACACACACACACACACACACACACACACACACACACACACACACACACATACACACATACACTTTGAAATTTGAATTATATACAAACACACATACACTCCTGGGGAAGGCTGGAACAGGTTCACTAACTATGCCCCCTTCTGCCCAGACTATACAGTAGTTATCACTGCCACCAGCCACTACTTATCAGCTACTATAAAGTCCCTTACCAAAGGGTGTCCAATTCTACTGTGTAGTTTTACTATTATTCAAATGGTAAGTGTGTCCAAGGCTAAGGCTATTTAGGAGTGGCTTATACAGTATCACCAAATACATGCAAGTACTCTCAGAGCTTATATATCTCTACACAAAACCAGCCACAATTAATAAGTTTAAATATCTTCTTCTTCTTCTTCTTGTTCTTTCGGCTGCTCCCATTAGGGGTCGCCACAGCAGATCAACTGTTTCAATTTCTTCCTGTTTTCTGCATCTTGCTCTGTCACACCAACCACCTGCATGTTCTCTCTCACCACCTCCTTAAACCTTATCTTAGGTCTTCCTCTTTTCCTGTTACCTGGCAGCTTCATCCTTAGAATCTTTTTCCCAATATACTCTGCATCCCTCCTCGGCACATGTCCAAACCAACGTAATCTTGCCTCTCTGGCTTTGTCTCCAAACCTTCCAACCTGGGCTGACCCTCTAATATACTTATTCCTAATCCTGTCCATCCTCGTCACACCCAGTGCAAATCTTAACATCTTCAACTCTGCCGTGTCAAGCTCTGATTCCTGCCTTTTTGTCAGTGCCACTGTCTCCAACCCATATAACATAGCTGGTCTCACTACCCTCTTGTAGACCTTCCCTTTCACTCTTACTGGTACTCGTCTGTGACAAATCACTCCTGACACTCTTCTCCACCCACTCCATCCTGCCTGTACTCTCTTCTTCACCTCTCTTCCATGCTCACCATTACTCTGAACTGCTGATCCCAAGTACTTAAACTCATCCACCTTCACCACCTCTATTCCCTGCATCCTCACCGTTCCTCTATCCTCCCTGTCATTCACACACATATATTCCGTCTTAGTCCTGCTGACCTTCATTCCTCTTCTCTCTAGAGCATATATCCACCTCTCCAGGGTCTCCTCCACCTGTTTCCTACTCTCACTACAGATCGCAATGTCATCTGCAAACATCATAGTCCACGGGGACTCCTGTCTGAGCTCATCTTTCAACTTGTCCATCACCATTGCAAATAAGAAAGGGCTCAGGTTCATAGGTTTTATAGGTTCATAGGTTCATAGGTTGGTACTAGGCTATCAGCCCTAGGGCCTATACAAGCCTAGCCATAACAATTCCCTGGCTATTTCTTCCCACATTATTTACTTTCCTGGACCCCTGTCTAGCAGGGCGACTGACGTGATCCCTGGGGTGAATTTCCTTTCTCCCATCCAATCGTCAAGGTTCCTTTTGAAGAGGTCGAGGCACTCTGCTTGACATGTATGGGCAATCTATTCCAGAGTCTTGGGAGTCTCTGGGTCAGGAACCTATCCCTCCAGCATGTTTTGTTTATTGTGATGACAAGGTTTAGATCCCTGGAGCATGTAGCTCTGAGGGATTGGGATTTCTTTAAGTGTAGCATGTCCAACAGCTCTGGGTTTGACATGGCCTTGTATGTTAAGCAGAGATCGCCTCTGAGTAGACGATATGCGACAGAGTATAGCTGGAGTTTTTTAAGGCGGTCAGCGTAGGGCATCTGCTTTAGGCCTGTGATTCTTTTAGTGAGGAATTTCTGAGGCCTTTCCAGTTGTTGCAGATGTCTTGAGAGGTACATACCAAATGGGGTGTTGTATTCTATAATGGGTCTAATGAGGGAGCTGATCCTTGATGTAATCTAACCTCCACCTTAAACGCATCTGTCATATATTTACTAATAAATAACAAAAGCATAAGACAATGCTCATTAACTCAACACAGTAACAATAGAGGTCAGAATCACAGGAAATACTTTAAAATAACATAGTAGGACAGTTTCACATAAATATAGAAAACATCTACAGTAATCTTGCTATATTCCTATCTATCTCCAAGAGAAACTATGTTGTAAATAACTTACTTACAACACAAGGCAAGTGCTGGTGAGTTGTTAGCAGGTCCAGAACAAGATAGAAAATGTACTAACTTTCTCTCTGAGATAGTTCTTAAATTACTAATACACATTACTGCTGATTCATCTCAGATTACATCATTCTTGTCACCTCTGCCTACGTTTCCCAGGCTAGCAGGAACTTACATTTTAACATGTCTCTGTTAAAAATACTTATCTCTCAGAAGCTGACAATTCTCTTAGAAGCTTGCCTGAAATTGGAAGCCATAAAACAATTACCTTCAAAACCTGTAATTACCTCTGTTTCCAGACAATAGAAAGAAGCCCCTAGCCTAGAGATCCTGTCTCTTAGCTGAGATAAAATAAATTTATAACACATCATAAAACTCTTGATTTATCAACTTATTTTCTTAGTTTTGCAAGTTAACTCTATATATTCCAACTTCACGATGAAAACATACATTTGCATTGACATATAGTTTATAAACATTTCTGCTCTTTTCCAGCAGGGTGCACTGTGGTTACAATCTTGAAGCTCAGTACAGAACATAGTTTAATCATGATATATAGTTTTCTTACATTTGTAAGGCAAGCCTGTGGATCATATTAACATTTACAAATGACATAGGATTATTTACAAAATTCTAACTAACTGGGCTGACAGCCTTGACAGTAGCCATTAAACTCAATACCACAGACTTCAGCAATGCAGAAATATTGATCACAAAGTTAGACATTAACCCTAAAAAAATGTCTATATAACTGGAGCCTATATTCCCCCAGGTGAAAATGTAAGCACAGTAGAACAAATCCTTCAGTGTAAAGCACACACCCTGACACAAGAAACCATCATAATGGGGGACTTCCTTATAGACTGGTGCACATGTGACTCCCTTAGGCCAAGCAACCACATAAATCTTTGTGGCTTTTTTCCAGCTAATCTCAACTAGGCTTGACAAAACATCTAAGAGGCAGTCTATTCTTGACTGGAGTCTTACTAACAGAACCTTACTATCATTTCAATATGGGTGTCTCCCAGACACCCTTAGCGACTACTTTCCAACTTACTTATTCAAGCACTGCACAAACCCAGTTAAAACCGACACTTTATTAGCAAACTCATAATAAAAGAAACTTCTCTCCTTCCATCTTCACAGCAACCCTAAAGCAATGTAACTGGTCACCTCCCAAGGACTTCCTCTTTGAAAAAGCCATAGAGTTCTTTATTCTTATAGTCCTGGCTGGAGCAAGATTATCCAGAATCCTTAGGAAAGTGGAATTAAAGTCCAACTATGCACCCTGGCTGACCAAAGAAACTAGATCTCTCCTAAAACATGAAACAGAGCTTGGAACAAGTGGAACTCCACCAAAACCCCGATATATAGGCAAGCCTATCTTGAACTACAAAACAATTTATTTATTAATATATATATATATATATATATATATATTTATATATATATATATCTTTTTTTTAATATATATATATATATATATATTTTATATATATATATATATATATATATATATATATATATATATATATATATATATATATATATATATCAGACAGGGCAAAATAAACCACTACAGCAACAGTCAAACAAAATACCAAAAAGATTCACAAAAATTCTAATCAGCTATAAAAATAATTCTGCAACCAAGATAATCTAGTACTCCTTCTCCATCAGTCAGCAACAGTAAAGAAAGTATCAAAACACAATGCAACAAATATTTCACAGAAAGCATCCTGTCCCTCACAACTAGTAGCAAATCTACACCCAAGCCAGCCTACCAAAAAACTACACAGAACAATAATACCTTTTCCCTTAAACCTGTTTCCATAGATACTATAAAGAAATACCTAAGAAAATGAAACCAACAACACTAGCAGTCAATTAACTACCTGCTGTATATCTAAAAATATCTGCCAAGGCCATCTTCTACCTGGTGTCCATCCTCATTAACAGATCCTTATCAGAACAAAAGTCCCTCCCATTTGGAAAATATTACACATTATCCCATTGCACAAAGGCAGTAACTCAACAGAACTAAACAATTCCCGTCATGTTACAATACTATCCCCCTATTCAAAATGTTAGAGAAGTGCATCCCTTACAATTACACAAATATCTCTTAACCAATAATCTCCTCTCTATAACTAAGCATGTTTTCTGCCCAAAACATAGCACTGCCACTGCTTTAATGTGCTTCACTAATACAGTCAATCAACTACAAAATTAGGGAAGCCTTCTCTCAATGATACTTCTCAACCTCGCCTAAAGCTTTCAACACTGTTTCTCACAAAGAAACTTCTAACAGTTCTTTCCAACCTTAATATCAGCCATTCTGCAATAACATGGTTCTGAGACTACCTAGTCAGAAGACAGCAATCCGTTAAATGGCAACAAAATCTCTCCCCACTTTTACCTGTTACTTTGGGAATACCACAAGGTTCCATCCTGGGGCCACTCCTCTTCCCCTTGTTTACCAACAACCTCAGGACTACAACCCTGCATGCTTCCCTAGTCTAGTATGCAAATGACTCTACCCTAATATGTGCAGCTCCCACACTTCAACAATTAAAACATTAAAAAAAAAAAAAAAAGTCATTCCTAGAAGTAGAATCATGGCTAACAAATGCCCAACTCATACTGAACTCCAATAAGACTAAAGTCATGCTTTTCCAACCAACCAGATCCAATAGCCCTCTCCCATCCTTTACTATATAATCAGCAAATAAAACAACCATCACCCCTGCAACTCATATCAAACTATTTGGATTAACCGTAGACAACAACATGAAATTTGACATACATATAGACCAAGCAATAAAACTATTTTCCACTGGCGAGACAATAATTATATAACAAATTGAAAAAAAAACTTACATTATCATCTGTTCTGAACTCTTTAGACACAATCAATATTAAATCATATAACCCCTTGATTTTATGTTTGTATATATATTTTATATATATATATATATATATATATATATATATATATATATATATATTCAATTCCCTATATATTCTTCAACTAATTCTATTTATATAAATTAAATTTTAAAAACATATAAGAAAATAATACGAATCAATTCAAATTATAGATGTTGGTCTGAATCCCTTACTTCATTCTCTTTAACATAAAATTTTAATAATAAATTATCAATTCATACACTTACCTCTTGGAAAAGTCAACAATTTTATTGTTGGTATCAATGCTTTGAAGAAAATATGGTTAAATCTCTAGACTCTATATGCTTAGAGTTTACTATTAATAGTAATGCTACAATTCATACACATTTAGTTTTAAAATCAATTTAAGGCAAGCTCTCTCTTCTATCCACTTTTCAATGTGTTGAGATCCCAGAATGGATTAAAACTTTAAATGAAATTATTTACAAACATCAAGAATTTGATAATTTAATCTCTAAATTACATTCGTTACAGGCCAAAGATATTTAAAAATTAAATGAGCATTTTTGGACTTTATTCACTAAAAAGTACCATATATCCCTGCTGGACAGGGGCATTGGGTGCTGACTTTTCAGAACATGGGCTAAATTCTTAGCTAGCCTTGTAACGACCTCAGACCCAATAGCCTATTAACTTCCTATGGTCTTATGATATTAACTGAACAAAACTAAATACAACTTTCATCTATTAAAACACATCTTGGACCACATATTGGAGTTTCTTTACTTGGGAAATTTTGTTTAGAGCTTTACTGACTCCTGAAAAGGTTGCCAGAATGAGAAAATAAAGAGTTTCTAAATGGTGGAGATGTAAAAAGACATACTAAAGCTAACTGGTCACATGTTTCATGACTGTTTTATGGATCATAAATTTTAGGAAAAGGTGCAAGATTTTTTTAAAGCTCTATGGAATGACACCTTCATTTTAACAAAAGAGATGGTTCTGTTTAATATACTGGAGATAAAAAATTCAAAAAAAGATTTTCTTATCTAACTTAGACAATTCTTGTTGTGACCAGGAAAACTATTACAGGAAACTGAAAGTACCATTCAGAATCAAAATTTGAAGATTTTCTTATCTTTCGGAAAGTCACAACCATAGAACAGCAGTAAAAGAGAATAAAGTTTGCCCTAATAAATTTAAGAATAATGCTTGGTTGAATTAGCCCTCACTGAAACATTCTCATCTTAAACATAATGAATTTAATTTGTTTTTAGTGTGTTTCTATGTCTTGTGTTAATTATTAATAATCTGGTCTCAGAAATGTTGCATATATTGTAAATAGTTGCATTGTCATTTCATATCTAAACATTTTTTTCAATTTATTCACTTATTTTATTATATTTCAATTTTGTTATACTTTGTAATCATTTTAAAAGTTGCATAAAATATTTTAAGCAGAAAAACTGTAATCATTTTAAACGTTTAATAAAATGGTTTAAGCAGGAAAAAGTCATTAGCAATGCATTTAGGCTGACAAGCCAGATCCTACGAGCTATGGAAAGATTTCATCTTCGCTAAGCCTCATTTGCATTGAATAAATGGAAAATGTAACCATATTATGAAGCATTCAAGTTTTAAAATAAGGAGTATGCATAAACTAAGGCGGAAGTAATAAAGTAAATATGCCCCTGGATTCATGAAGCTCGGCGCAAGTCCGGCGTAAGGCTTGTGCTGGCCGTGCGGTGTAGATGTGGAGTAGACACGCCATATGCATATTAATGTAGGTGCGCAGCTGCCACAGCCACGTGCATAGGAAATGTGCGCGAGTGCAAGGGGCATATCGAAGTTGCACAGGGAGGTGTGTCAATGTCGGCTTTCGAGGAGCAACCTAAACTGCTGAATATTATATTCCGCCAGCAGTAGTAATCGTACCTATCAGTGTCCGTGGAGACTGAAACGTATGCAAAGCAGAGTCCCTGCGAACAGAAAATGAAGAGTCCAATGCAAATGCACGGTAGGGAATAACAGGTCCCTACCCATGAACAAATGACAGGAAAACCGTGTGCCTGTAGTCCAACGTAGTGTTGATAGCTATACCATGTGGAAGTGAAACGTATCAGATGTTAGCGCGCCGCCAGTAGGTACATCCAGTCCAGTCACCAGCCGACCCATAATTTGAGGGAGGGAACATAGCTGTGCAGATGTGTCCATAACAAAATACATGAGGAGAAATGTAGATATAGGTAGTGACCGTATGTCTGAATCATATCCCACAAGCCATGTAATAGTCACATACAGAAGGTATGTCCGTATTTCACATACCAAATGTGATAGGAAATAGCATACGCATGTAAACGAAACAGAAGGAGCATATAAATGAGCCATAACAACACGGACATATGTAGGCCGAAAGGAACAGTATGATCCGTACCGTCGACCAAGATTACCACCTGTCCCACTTTGTGAGCGACAGTCCCTCTGTGGGCAGGTGTGTCCTGACACAAACATGTAAAACTGGCAAATGTCCAGAGAATATAAGACATAATTCCTCCGCAGATGTCATGCAATAGTTGCATTAAACATATTTCACTGGACGTATAATACATAAATGTCATAACAAACAGAATAAGATACCGACATGCTACAAGAATAAGCTTAGATATAGGCAAGAATTGTAAGTTCTATCTGCTGAACTGACCTTGGATATGTGTCGGTCTGTAAAATATGCTGTGTTCACCGCAACTGTCACAGTAGGGTTGCCACCCTTACAAATGGCCAAAGTGGGACATGTTTGATACAGACATCAGACTGTACAGGCCGACACATACCCACAGCCAGTATAAAGGACTGAACATAACTGTTTTGCCTACAGAAAAGCGTATTCCTGTAGCATTTTAGTTGCTTATTCTGTTTCTCA
Source organism: Protopterus annectens (assembly GCF_019279795.1). Taxonomy (NCBI): domain Eukaryota; kingdom Metazoa; phylum Chordata; order Ceratodontiformes; family Protopteridae; genus Protopterus; species Protopterus annectens. The sequence goes on from NC_056741.1 coordinate 2,347,489, forward strand.
TAACAGTCAGGTATTTCAGATACAGAATTAACTGTTTAATGCAACTATCACATAAAATATAAGAAATATGTTTGTCCTAAAATCTCAGGACATTTGCCATGTTGACAATTACATGTCAGGACACAACTTCCCAAAAGGGGACTGTCCCTCACAAAGTGGGACAGGTGGTAACCCTATGTCACACTGTGGCCAATTGAAAAGGTGGAAACACAACCGTTGACTGTGGGGAGGCAATGTCCACAATGGTCGGACATGTGTAAGGAATAGCTTGGACATAGGAAAAGGTGCCATCCTACCAATGAATAGAACAGACTGGCAAAATCTGAAGTCAGCTGTATAATCCGAATGTGTATGTGACACAGTCGAACGGGTAGTACCCGGATACACCAACCAAGTAATGAAAGTGAAGTAAGGGTGTGTACCTATGTGCGTGAGGTATAGCGTATAGAAAGCAAACATGGCAGGGTAGTCCACACAACAATAAAGGTACCCGACAAATGTAGGGTAGTCAATGTGTAACTCTGGCCATGTCATGGGCCAACAACCAAAGTAGTGCTCTATGGGGTGTGAGTAATTTGCGTGTGAGGAGTGTGTGTTTAATGGTAAATTCCTCAAAGGCGATACTTGTGTCGTATGCAGAAAAGGTGAACCGGAGGTGTATGAGGGGGCAGTGGGTGAAGTGGAAAGAAACACAACCTCATGTAGAAACAGCTGCAAGACAAGCAGACAGGCCATAGTGTAGAACACAATCTCACAAACATATGAATATGGAAATATGCGAGACAAATGTATAGATACGGCACCATCACATACCCACAGATGGGTCCTGATGGAACTGGCCATAACAAACGCAACACATCTGGATGCATAATAGCCTACCCAGCATACCCTGCACAACACACAACCTGCCACCATACCAGAACGTCCACCAAATCCAGCCGTACTTGGTCCACTGGTTTGTTGCAGAAACAGCTACACACAGTGACCCCTACGCATATGTAGTAGGTATTGTCACCCTAGGCAGTGTCAGGATTGCAAACCATGTATCCCCTGCAGGTAAAACTCCCTGCACGTTTTTGTGCAGCCACAAAAATCTTCATTATCTAACTTGTTTTCGTCTTGACCAATTTTTGGGATATCCCTCACGGGATGACCAACTTGTGTAAATAGTAGAATGGGTATGACGACATGATGTCCAATCCAGTAGATATCTGCACACAAGTCAGAACGTGCAGTGGAGGTCCATGACACTGTCCAGCCCTAAGTGGGCATGCATAACCTACCACCCAGGATAAAATACCTTCCCATGACGCATATGACATGAATGGGAGGGAGAATATAATGAACACATTTGCAAAGTGGAAAATGGCATGAGGGCAAGGAAGACACTACGTAAACAGGTCAACCCTGATCAAGTGTGAGGGACACAGTCGTGACTGACCATACATGTCAACCTGTGTGAGCAAGATATCTGGACAGAGCCATGAATATAAGTGAGACAAAGTTCCAAAATCAGGGACAATCTGTAAACATATCTCTTAGAAACATAGAATTTGATAGAATAACAGTTTGCACATTGGCATTAATGTCTGGAGTATGAAGTCTGAAACCCAACTGTCTGTCAGCAAGTTCCGACTGCAGTCTTTAATGCTGAGCTACTGCTGTGCCAGAATACAACAGCGTATTACAGAGGTCTGTGCCATACCACTCAACTGTCCGGATATTCGCAGAATGACTAGGGTCACCACCTGTCCCACTTTGTGAGTAACAATCCCTCTGTAGGCAGTTGTGTCCTGTGAAAAAAATCAAGACATAGCAAATGTCCTGAGAGTTTATTCCCTAATTTACTTTAATAGTCACATAAAACGGTTATTTTATATATGAATCCTCAATATGTTATGTGAAGTAGCATAAGCAATTCAAATGTTACTAGAATAAGCTATTATATGTACAAAAAAGGTTAAAGTTCAGTACTATGCATGGCTGTAGGTATGTTTTGTCCTGGAAAATCTGACATCTCTACAGAACATGTCCCACTTTGGGCAGTCGAAAAGGTGGCAACCCTAAGAATGACCACAGGTTTGCCCCATAGTGTTGGTGTGTGCCTCTGACAATCTGCACCAGTGTGGTAAATAGCTGAGGATTGATGTCACTAAATAATGAGAAATATCCTGAGTATAAGACTCCACAACCTGCACAAAAGTCATGCTAATGCAAAACCTAGCATTCTATCAACGTTCTAAGCTTTTAAGAGCAATCGTTAAAATGTGTCCCTAATTGTCCCCCCATCGTGTAGGTTTTGCACAGGTTCGGTGGTCTAAGAAGTTGAGAGGTATGGTCTGTACATATTTACAGGAACAGCCCTTCACACTTGTGTAATGTACAACTGCATACCTGTAGTCACTTCATGTCCAAAAATAATAATCCCCATATGACTGTATACAGGTAATAGTCAAATGTGAATGGGAACACCCCTCACCATGGAGTATGGACTATAACAACCCCACCCATAATATGTAATGCCAACAGAATAAGCTGCTGACAGGTGCCCAAACACCTGTGTCTATAAACACAGGTAAAACTTCAAAATAGGGAGATAATCCCTGTCCATATGCTTTGTCTGACATTTGACCTTGGCCAGGGAAGTTCCGTTCACCAGGTGGACAAGCCTAAACCCAGATCATTACATGGACACCCTGACAATCAAAGACCTGTATGTGGCTGAACTATATGCCTTGGTGTTCTGCATATCTTCGGAGTGATTAACAATGCAGCCAGAGTCCACAGCAGTAGGCAATAGGGAATGTAATATGTAGTACCGCCTTTTTCCCAGCAGGAGAATGGATGCCTGTGTCGTAGGTGAAGCGGTGAGGCATATGTTGAAGTAGCTAAGTACTATGGGTATGCATATAAATGAGGGAGAACACCAATAGAATAGTGGTTCCGGTATCCGGCCAACGTGAATGAAGTCCCGGTTGACCTACGACCACTGCACATATGACCTGAAAGTGTAATGAAAGCATTCGTGCAGTACACACATTTAAATATGTAAAGGTGAACATGTGTTTCGCAGTAGTCCGTAAACTGGAATACAGATATGTAACTGTTACAGTCAGAATTATGAAAGTTCACAGAAGCACAATTATCTATGAAGCACATGTAACCCACAATAAGGATATGCAAGTGCGCCTGCGTGTGTGTAATCCGCTCACAGAATAGAAAATGAATGTTGTTTTCCCCACGTTCTATGTACATGGCTCATACCTGTTAAACCCGTAAAGTACAAAGCCATGACAACAACTGGTACAAATAGGGACAATCCCCAGATATTGCCCTAACAAACATAGAAAGTGGATAGAATAACAGGTGTGTCAATAGCATGGATTCTCTGAAGGGTATGAAGTTGTAACCTGAAATGTTTGTTATTATTTACCAATGTCAGTCTTTAATGATATGCCACTAACTTGCCAGATAGACACAAGGTTATGAAAAACAGACCAAAGATAAGAGGCAAACAGCTGTACATGCAGTGGAAATCTGTACAGTTGAAAGGTATGATATGGAGATATATATACACATATATCCACAGACATAATCCAAAGCAAATTACGAGATGAGGAATGTACAGACATATGTATATATGTACATATATAAATCTATACACACATGATACATGAATAGATATATACACAACAAACATATGTCCCTGTACATATAACACATGTATATAAATAGGTCACGGTATAGCTAATATGGATAGACAGACAGACATGCATGAAAGGAGAATACACCGATGGTTTCCAAACCATTGCCCGGAAAGTACCAGTGTGACAGGGCCTGCAAGTTCTACACGTTAAACATGAATATAGGTGTCCTTTGCAGGACCCCAAAAATTGATCCTGTACGAAGTGCCAACCGTCATTGATGAAAAAGAGGTGACACCTGCAACTACGATATAGGTGTACATGCAACAGTAGCAGGTGCAAGGGTAATAACACATGGGTCAATTGAATATATGACGTACGAGCTGATATCCGCAGAGTGGGGAGTGCTCAGAAGTGTCCTCACACTTTATTATCGCTCACATTAAACATGTTTAATGGGTACTGTGGAGGTGTGTCAGGTATGGGAATCATGGGTATGCAGAATTGGGCCAAGGTGTTGGTTGGCACAGATCTATTAGGTACGCCCCATGGGAGTGATCAATATACCTATGTGGGTATAGCACACGCCTACATTCTCCAAAAAGGTGCAACCCATCTACTGGATATTGTGTAAACCACTGGGGGAAGACGTAGGAACCTATATCAGTGTCATGTAGGCAATTATCATGGATGGACACGCGTACGACCAAGATGGTAACCATACCTGCCAGAATGTCAGAATAAGACAGCTGGACTAAGGCATAGTACACGACAGACAAATAGGGACTATATTAAATATACCTCAGACAAAGTCAGACCGTTGATAGAATAATTGCGTAGTCAGGAATACGAATGTTATGAGAGTTAGTAATCATGAAATAGAAATGTCAGTCATGATTACCTAACCGCTGATCCATCATGGCTTGCCAGCAATCTACCAGAAAGGCACATTATCATGACAAATGTAACAAAATCATAGGTCAAACCCCAGGGCGTATACCCATAATGTGTACAGGTGAGAGGTATTAAGGTAACCTGTCCTAATGAAATGTACAGAACTAGTGATACTAGGTGGACAGGTGAGAAGAAAGACGTCAGGACAAATGACAAAACATGTACAAGTCATAAGCATGTTTGTCCACAAATGTGAATTACAATGTATGGCCTGTGAAAGTCAATGTGCAAGGTTAATAGACTCAAAAGACATGTTTCCCTCAGGGTGTCATGCAGTGTCACCGATACAGTGTCCAGTCCCCCATACTCATACGTGAGCTCTGCCACTGATGGAAAGCGCAAATACCGGCGTACACAAGGTACATGATGGAATAATTAGTGTGGATAAGCGCCTGTTGGCCTGTGTGAGGAATATAACCCAGTGGGTGGGTGTGTCCTGCAATAGGAATGTAATGGTAACTGGCCTGTGATGGCGCCATGTATTGTGTGTATTGGCGTAAGGAAACTGATGGCCAGTATCAGAAACATACCTTGCAACTGTACGAATGTGCAGATGTATGCCTCATATGTGTGGTGTGTTCCTCTCACAATCTGCACCTGTCTGCCAAATACCTGAGAACTGACGTCATTAAATAATGATAAACATATGTGTTTAAGACCCCAAATCCCTCAGAAAGGTCATACTAATGCAAAACCTATAATACTGTCAACTATCGACGTTTGTAAGAGCAATATGTAGAATCTGCCCCTATCTGTTCCCCCATCATGTTAAGCTTTGTACAGATGTTTTGCACTAGGAGGTTGATAGGTATGATCTGAAACAGATACATGTCTGAGGAAACAGCATTATCGACTGCAAGATAACTCAGAAGGTATGAAAAGCGCTGCAGTAGGAAGTTCATCCGCAGGTATGTGCTGACATGTCAAACGGCACAGCAGTCTACAGGAAGTACCTATAGGGTGTCACCTTTACCAATGATGACAGTGGGACATACCCACAGCCATGCATACACCACAAATAAACATAGCACACAGCAAAGCCTAGGCCATGATACATGAAGCCTCCGGTGTGTATGGATTGAGTGAGAGTACAGCAAGGAAAGATGACTGCCAGGCTATTCAGTAAACACCAAGCAGGGGACCACCCGTAACACAAACATTGCCTAGGCCATGATACACGACACCTTCGGCGTTTATGGATTAGGTGAGAGTACAGCAAGGAAAGATGACTGCCAGGCTATTCAGCAAACACCTGCAGGGGCGTGCAAGACCGCCCGTAACACGAACATTACACGGACAATGTTGGGATTTGCAACATACCCCATTTGTATGTGTAAGCTATGCAAATGATGTAATGATAGGGTTGCCACCTTTCCAAATGCCCAAAGTGGGACATTTGTGCTACAAACATCAGATTTTGCAGGGCAAAACATACCCACGGCCAGTGCAAAGGACAGAACTTCAGTTTTTTGCCTGAATAAAAGTCTATTCTTGTAGCATTTTAGTTCCTTATTCTGCTTCTTATAACATTTAGGTGTTTCAGATACAGAATAACTGTTTTATGCATCTATGACATAAAATATAGAAAATAATTTTGTCCTAAAATCTCAGGACATTTGCCATTTTTTCACATATTTTGCAGGACACAACTGCCCAAAGAGGGACTGTCCCTCGCAAAGTGGGACAGGTTGTAACCCTATGTAATTACGCGATACATGAAACAGTAAGCTGTCCGTGCAAGAGCAGAGTTATGTGCAGAAATGTACCCGGATGTTATGCGACTAACGTTTTGCACGTTGCTAAACGGAGCAATGACAGCTGCAAATACAGTATGAATACAGTCGAAGAAGCATGCCAATGTCCAAGTCCAAGGCTAGTGGCGGCTTTGCCCGTTGGATATCAATGAACCAGTAGTTGTTCTCCCCCGATCCCTGGTGTGGAAGCGTAGCGCAGTGCCACGAGAACGCTCTGCGCTTCAAAATAAGACATATGGATAATATACATACAAAATGTAGGTTTAGTTAGATGTTAGTACGCCATGCAGATGAATGGCAAGCTGGAGACAACATGGCTACTGCGTTCTGGTACTTATGTGTGGAAGCGCTCTGTCAGAGATGTAACGAAGCATTTGTAGGCAGTGTGAGGCAAGTGAGGCTGAGAATAGTGAATCACAATATGTCATGCCATATGGGCCAAGCCTCTACCATGTAGTGTAGGTAAAGGGGACTATTAGAGTAGAAGATAGGTGACAACATGAGTGTGTATGTACAAAACACTGTAACCTCACCGGAGCAGTGTCACATGTGTGCTGTCAGTACTCAGTGGAAGAGACGTGTCATGAGCTATCCTAGGGAACGTCAGGAGACTGACGGCGTACGCCATGGATACCACCGATGTGACCTGCCAACCTGCCCACAGTGTGTCTGCACCCATGCACACCAGTAAGCCCGAGTAAGTACGTGTGCGCACGTGTTAGCCTGTGTGTGCGTGTGGAAGAACGAGTAAGCTAGTGTACGAATGGTGAAGCCCGTGTAATGTCGTGTATGCATTTGTAAGCATGTATACATGTGTACTACACACATCACACACGTACTGCACACACAGACATACATGCTGCCAATACTACACACATCAATGAAATGGCACATGGATGGAGATTACATCATCAGAAGTAACAGTGCTGTAAACTACGCTACAGTGATGGTCATAGCAGCAGTGCATCATGCCTGCTGAAGTACACCTGGAAGTAACACACTGTGTGTTAACAGCATGCTAACATCAATATAGTGGAATAAAGCCACCGTGTGCAGCAGCACCAAGTTAGTCAGATCCTGCATCAATGTTACACATCACAGGTGGTGGCACAGGTGACATCATATGCACAGGGTGTGGTGTTAACATGTCCAGAGCTGTCATAGAGCCATCCAATGTACACGTAGGTATGTGTGTGTGTGAGGGACAATGGTTATTGCATGGCCCAATGGTGGTGCAAAGGGTGTGTGTATGTGATAGCCGTAGCTGTTTATGGTAAGTGTGTGTGTCTGCATATACACAGGTACAGCATGTGTCAGCCATATACAGGAGGTTGTAGGACAGTCACAGACCGTACCTGCCAGGCTGTAGAGATCCCCATTATTGGCCATGGACACCCCTCCATGCACCCAACACAACTCAGTCCTGCACCTGTCACTGTCTACACATACAGTCCTGGCATCTGTACCACAACCTGTGGATAAACGTGCGTCTGTAATGTTAACCTGAGGTGCATAGAATTGACAGTTACTACAGATGGATATGAGCCATACTCACACTCCAATGTAATAACCACTGTTGACTGTTGCCGAGATCTGCATACGACCAGTCAAAGGTGCTGCACTAACATTGTTTCCAATGCCCGTGTAATACCCAGCAACACAATAACCGGTCTCTACACATGTATAACCCACGATCACTACACCACACAGTATGTGCACTATCACAGAGCCATAGCAGATGTACATACATCCATGGTGCTCACGTACAGACAATGCAGCAGAATCAAGAGTGATAATCCCAACATACATAGCTATATACAATATACATATTATATATATATATATATATATATATATATATATATATATATATATAGCCATATATATATATATATATATATATATATATATATGTAGATATATATAGATATATATATATATATATATGTATATATATAGATATACATATACACACACACACACACACACACAGACACACATACACACACACACACACACACACACACACACACACACACGTGGCAGGGTTGGGAGCAGAACATAAACATAAGCACTGTACCACACGACAGCATCACGCAGTTACAAAACGCGCTACCGTGATCAGTGGATCACATGATTCACACAGGCACACGTCTAGCCTGCAGACAGCAGCATCAAAGGCAAAGACGCTGCACGGATGTTATGGAGAGTGAATACTGTAAAAGCAATGTACTGTTGTCATGCAGCTGGAAACACACATACACACACACACACACACACACACACACACTTAGCAGGGCTGGGAGTCGAACATGCACCTAACTACCCTAACACACTACAGCATGACGCATTTACAGAATGCACTACCGAGATTACTGAACACAGCACTCCCAGAGGCATACTTCTAGGTGGGTGACATCATCCGCAAAGGCAAAGACGCCGATAGGGAATGTATGTGGTGTGAGGCATCTAAAAGAATTACTGTGTCCCCGGGCAGCTGCAAACACACACACACAAACACACACACACTTTGCAGGGCTGGGAGTTGAGCATACACCTAACTACCCTAACACACTACAGCATGACACATTTACAGAATGCGCTACTGAGATTACTCAGCACAGCAGTCCCAGAGGCAGTCATTTAGGTGCGTGTCATCATCCGCAAAGGCAAAGACATCGGTAGGAAACTGCTGTGGTGTGCGGCGTCTAAAAGCAAGACTGCGTCCCCAGGCAGATGGGAGCATGCACGCAAACACACACACACACACACACACACACACACACACACACACACACACACACACACACACACACTTGGCAGGGCTGGGAGTTGAACATACACCTAACTACCCTAACACACTACAGCATGATGCATTTACAGAACGCGCTAACAAGATTATTAAGCACAGCAGTCCCAGAGGCAGTCATCTAGGTGAGTGCCATCATCCGCAAAGGCAAAGACATCAGTAGCAAACTGCTGTGGTGTGCGGAATCTAAAAGCAAGACTGCATCCCCAGGCGGACGGGAGCATGCGCGCAAACACACACACACACACACACACACACACACACACACACACACACACACACACACACACACACACACACTTGGCAGGGCTGGGAGTCAAACATACTCCTAACTACCCTAACACACTACAGCATGACGCATTTACAGAATGCACTACCAAGATTACTAAGCACAGCAGTCCCAGAGGCAGTCATCTAGGTGCGTGCCATCATCCGCAAAGGCAAAGATGTCGGTAGCAAACTGCTGTGGTGTACAGCGTCTAAAAGCAAGACTGCGTCCCTAGGCGGATGGGAGCATGCACGCAAACGCACACACACACACACACACACACACACACACACACACACACACACACACACACACACACACACGGCAGGGCTGGGAGTCGAACATACACCTAACTACCCTAACACACTACAGCATGATGCATTTACAGAACACGCTACCGAGATTACTAAGCACAGCAGTCCCAGAGGAAGTCATCTAGGTGTGTGTCATCATCCGCAAAGACGTTGGTAGCAAACTGCTGTGGTGTGCGTCATCTAAAAGCAAGACTGCGTCCCCAGGTGGATGGGAGCATGCGCACAAACACACACACACACACACACACACACACACACACACACACACACTTGGCAGGGCTGGGAGTCGAACATACACCTAACTACCCTAACACACGACAGCATGACGCATTTACACAACAGGCTTCCGAGATTACTAAGCACAGCAGTCCCAGAGGCTGTCATACAGGTGTGTGTCATCATCCGCAAAGGCAAAGACGTTGGTAGCAAACTGCTGTGGTGTGCAGCATCTAAAAGCAAGACTGCATCCCCAGGCGGACAGGAGCATGCGCGCAAACACACACACACATATACACACACACACACACACACACACACACACACACACACACACACACACACACACTTGGCAGGGCTGGGTGTTGAACATACACCTAACTACCCTAACACACTACAGCATGACACATTTACAGAACGCGCTACCGAGATTACTGAACACAGCACTCCCAGAGGCATGCTTCTAGGTGGGTGACATCATCCGCAAAGGCAAGGACGCCGATAGGGAATGTATAGAGAGTGAGCAGTCTGAAAGCATATTACTGTTCCAAGGTAGACATTGACAAACACACGGCAGTGGTGTGATCGGGGCAACCAAATATCTACGGAGCACTACAACAACACTACATAGATATGGGACGTGCCACAGACAGTACACCCTTCAAGACAGCAACCAGTGTGTTCAATGTAGGCATCCATCATGACATTGAAAATGGACATCTGTTGCCTGGATGACCACCATCACTATACAGGATGTCAATGGCCATGCCCACACGCTTAGTATCACACGTCTGTTTGGAATGTACTGTGTGTCCATCTACACAATGGCGTACTGGGCATGCTCACACACTTAGCAGTTGCAAAGGGCCGTCTTGCATGCACATGGATTCTAACGGAAGGGCGCAGTTTGGAATGTACTGTGTGTCCATCTATACAACGGCGTACTGGGCATGCTCACACACTTAGCAGTTGCAAAGGGCCGTCTGGCATGCACACGGATTCTAATCACAGAAGTGCGCAGTTTGGAATGTACTGTGTGTCCAGCTACACAACGGTGTACTGGGCATGCTCACACACTTAGCAGTTGCAAAGGGCCGTCTTGCATGCACACAGATTCTAATCATGGAAGGGCGCAGTTTGGAATGTACTGTGTGTCCAGCTACACAACGGCATACTGGGCATGCTCACACACACCAGTTGCAAAGGGCCGTCTTGCATGCACACGGATTCTAATCATGGAAGGGCGCAGTTTGGAATGTACTGTGTGTTCAGCTACAAAACGGCGTACTGGGCATGCTCACATACTTAGCAGTTGCAAAGGGCCATCTGGCATGCACACGGATTCTAATCACGGAAGGGCACAGTTTGGAATGTACTGTGTGCCCAGCTACACAACGGCGTACTGGGCATGCTCACACACTTAGCAGTTGCAAAGGGCCGTCTTGCATGCACACGGAGTCTAATCACGGAAGTGTGCAGTTTGGAATGTACTGTGTGTCCAGCTACACAACAGTGTACTGGGCATGCTCACACACTTAGCAGTTGCAAAGGGCCATCTTGCATGCACACGGATTCTAATCACAGAAGGGCGCAGTTTGGAATGTACTGTGTGTCCAGCTACACAATGGCGTACTGGGCATGCTCACACACTTAGCAGTTGCAAAGGGCCGTCTTGCATGCACACAGATTCTAATCACGGAAGGGCACAGTTTGGAATGTACTGTGTGTCCAGCTACACAATGGTGTACTGGGCATGCTCACACACTTAGCAGTTGCAAAGGGCCATCTTGCATGCACACGGATTCTAAACACAGAAGGGCACAGTATGGTATTACTGTCCCCACGTACATGAAGGCCACTCACATGTATTGACCAGTACACACTCAGGAGCTATCACATTTGTCTCAGGTGTAGATCACAGAGGTATACACCACAATCTACAATGTAGCCGTCACATATCACCATGTCATTGGGCCAGCAATACAGAGCCGTACATTAACACAACACCGTGTAACTCATGACCAATGGACCGTACATAGGTCTACAGCAACTGTGCAGACTACATATGTACCGACAGGGTTCCATCATGTGTTATACATTGCAATGATACCACTGTACATAACCAGGTCGACTCTACACATACCAGGGGCCCTGGGTCTTACACAGCTGTGACAGATGACTGTTGCTGTACACCAATGAACACACATGTTTGGCTATGTCATACATGTAATTGCAGTGGATATGTGCATGGACCAAACACACACCACATATGTACATAGCATAGCTTTTGCTGTCCTCTGTGCAGACAAGTGGCTACAGCAATCATACGCACACAAATGGAAGGTGGGTCCATGGCTGTTGAATGCTAACAATCCCCAGATATTGCCCTAACAAACATAGAAAGTGGATAGAATAACAGGTGTGTCACTTGCATGGATTCTCTGAAGGGTATGAAGTTGTAACCTGAAATGTTTGTCATTATTTACCAATGTCAGTCTATAATGATATGCCACTAACTTGCCAGATAGACACAAGGTTATGAAAAACAGACCGGCAAACAGCTGTACATGCAGTGGAAATCTGTACAGTTGAAAGGTATAATATGGAGATATATATATACACATATATCCACAGACATAATCCAAAGCAAATTACGAGATAAGGAATGTACAGACATATGTATATATGTACATATATAAATCTATACACACACGATACATGAGGTAGCAATGTTGACCGAGGACACATTCCTTCTGTACTAGTTACCCATGACACCCATCATATCATACAATAGTCCATGTGTTATGTATGTCAACACACATGCCCACCAATTGCAATACATACAAACATGGCTACATGACAGGCATGTAGGACCAACACACATGTACAATCTGTATTGTGCATGCAGCTACCATGCATGTACAGTAGCTGAGGTAAGTAACTCATCTGTGCCTAACTACAACATGCAGCTGCAATGCAGCCCCATAATTGACACTTGTATATGGTGACATACTGACAGTACGGTAGGATGTACAGCAGGTATGGATGGATGTGTGTACATAAAGTGGTGATGCACCTGTGTAGATGGATGTTTTCCAGGGATGGCTCACAGGTGTGTCACACGCCATCCAACCATGACATGTGCAAACAGTATGCTATGTTACTGTTACTTGATGGTGGAGACATAACACCTACATAGCGGTCAGGTGTTATCGACAGTACTTCACTTGACACCTGTAACATTTACATCCTCCCGTGTGCATATAGCAGCACAATTGCTGAAGGCAGCGTTGGTACACATAATGCGGCCAATACTGCTGCATGTCTGTCAGACGTATCATCATATAGCAGGTGTATCATTCACAGTACTGCCATGTGTGTTTGCTTGTGTCACCATATTTGCCACATATGGTGTGGAATACAACCCAATTGTCACACACCCCTGTACACTGTTGTAGAGATCTGTACATACTGCAGTGTGGAAAGCATGACGTAGGGCAGGTGTGGTGTGTGTATCACACACATCAGCTATTTG
>NC_056741.1:2361482-2384364 GCF_019279795.1 Protopterus annectens
AAAGAAGAAATTGCCTGGACAGCAAGATTTGCAGCTGCAGACTGACAAGTGGATTGGTAGCAGGTGTCATAAAACTGGGTTTGCAGAAAAGTTTGGTGACATTGAACAAACAGATTTGTCCACATTAACCATGTATCATTGTTGTGTGTGTGTGTGTGTGTGTGGTGTAAAAGAACTAAAGCCAACTTTGGGCTCCTAAAAATAGAGGTGGCTAACTTCATGGCACCCATGCAAATGGAGAATAGTGGTATGACCACCGAATCATACACTAATGCACTGTACGAACACATACACAAATGTATAGATCTCGCCATACTCAACAGAACCAAGATGCTCTCCTCCAAAAACAAGGAAGACAATCTGGTGGTCCTCTGCCATAAACAAACTATACAACAGAAGAAAGAATAAGGTAAAGTCCCAAGACTGGAAAAACTCCCTTATCAGCCTCAACAAAAAGTTGAGATCCCTCATCAAATCCTTTAAAGCTAGCTATGAAAACAGAATTGCAGCAGATAGTAAAGAGAAAGTACAGTTTTGTACCTACCATAAATGTAGATGTTCAAGTGTTCACCCTGCTGCAGTCATCACACTTGGGTTATCCTGCCATCAGGCGGTCCCGCAGTCGGCCTGAATTCCAAAGTCTTGGTCTGGCGTCGGTTGCTGTCGCTTCTTCCCTCACGTCAGTGCGCTAGGGGTATATAAGAGGCATCCAACGACATTTTCTTTAGTTTTTCTTGCCCCAGATGTCAGGTACCCCCAATAGGTAGGCAAAATATATATATATATAATATATATATATACACACACATATATATATATATATATATATATATATATATATATATATATATATATATACATATATATATATATATATATATATACACACATATGGCTATATAAAAAATAAAGCAAAACCCTTAGGTACAAGCAAATACACTAAAGAGGTAGTAGAGGATAAAGTGGAAGAGATAAGTTCAGCTAGTTCAGAGGGGATGGAGGGAGGGTATCCTGGACTGCAGCAGGGTGAACACAATTGACATTTATGGTAGGTACAAAACTGTACTATGTTCATCGTGTTACCCTGCTGCAGTCATCACACTTGGGTTGAATCCCAAAGCTAAGGAGGGGAGGTGGAGACAAACAGGGTTAGAAGAAGCTAGTAGGCCCTGCAAAACTGCAGTGGCAAAACCAGCTCTAGTCTTAGAGTAAATAGGTAAGTGATAGTGTTTGGTGAAGGTGTGCACTGAACTCCAAGTAGCAGCTTTCAGAATATCCTTAGTTGGCACTCCCCTGAGAAAGGCTGCTGATGTAGCTGTAGCCCTGGTGGAGTGGGACCTAATGTTAGCAGGTACTGGTTTCTCATGATGTGTGTAGCAGAAACGTATGCAATGTCCTATCCATTTAGAAATGGTCTGTTTTGAGATAGCTTTCCCTTGTGATCCTGTAGCATAGGCTACAAAGAGCTGGTCAGTTTTTCTGAAAGCCTTAGTTTTATCCAAGTAGTAACGTAATTGCCTGTGAATGTCCAAAGAGTGCAGGAGTCTTTCTCCTTTGTTCTGGGGATTTGGGAAGAAGGTAGGCAAGTGAATGGTTTGGTTTAGGGCCACACTGGATACCACCTTTGGCATAAAGGAAGGATTAGTTCGTAGAGAAACTCTGTCTTGATGAAAAATGCGGAAAGGTTCCACTGCCATTAGTGCCTGTAGCTCTAAGACTCTTCTGGCTAAGGTTATTGCTAGCAGTACGACAGTTTTCCATGAAAGAAATTTTAAATCAGCTGAAAAAGCTGGTTCAAAGGGCGGCAGTGTAAGCTTTTCCAGGACAAAGTTAAGATCCCAAGTAGGTGTTGGAGCTCTCCTTGGCGGTCTTAAGTTCTTAGCCCCTCTGAGGTACTGTCTTAGGAGTGGATGTGAAAATAAAGGAGGATCCGTGCTGAAATTGCTGAAACGTGGATCTTAATAGATGAAAAGGAAAGTCCTTTGTGTAACATCTCAGTTAAATATTGCAGAATCTGAGGGATGTTCAGCTCCAGGGGATTTAGGCCTTTAGCAAAATCTTTTCCATTTGTCTGAATAGGTTTTCCTGGTGCTGGGCCTCCTGGCCTCCAGAATGACATCCATAACAGCTTTGGATAAAGGTGTTGGCTGGTTGTTTAGGTAATTTGCCATGCGGCCAGGTTTAAAGTCTTGAGCTGGCTGTGTAGAATCAGATTGTCTCGCTGGGTGAGCAGGTGAGGAATTTGTGTCAAAATCCATGGTGGGCCCTGAGCCATGTTCCTTAAAATTGGATACCAATGCTGGCGTGGCCAGCCTGGTGCAACGAGAATCATTTGTGGCCTCTCTAATCTGACTTTCAGCAGTACCTTTGCTAGAAGAGGCAGTGGAGGGAAGGCATACACTGTTAATGTTTTCCAACTGAATGAGAGGGCATCCACTTTCCAAGCTAGTGGATGGAAGGTCCTTATGCAAAATTTTTGAAGTTGGTGGTTGTGGGGGCTTGCAAACAGATCTATGTCTGGGCGTCCCCATTTTTGAGCTATCATTGCAAATACTTGTGGATCTAATTTCCATTTGTGTGGATCCATGATGTTTCTGCTTAGGTCATCTGCCAATGTGTTTTTCTTTCCTGGCAGGAATTGTGATTGTAATTAAACCTGGTAAGACAGTGCAGTGTTCCACAAGGTCATTGCTTGCCTGCATAGAGGGTAGGAATGTGTGCCCCCTTGCTTGTTTATGTACCACATAACTGTGGTGTTGTCTGTCCTTATTAGTAGTTGTCCTGGGTGTATAAGGTCCTTGAAAGCTGTTAGGGCATTCTGCACTGCTAGCATTTCTTTTTGATTGATATGCCGGTGTCTCTGATCTGTAGTCCATTTGCCCTGAATGCACTGTCCTGCCATGTGTGCTCCCCAGGCATAGTCCGATGCATCTGTTGTCATAGTTTGCCTGGCTGTGGGTAAGGTGAAAGGCTGACCCTTGTTGAGGTGACATGCCTGTGCCCACCACAGAAACTCCTGTTGAAGGCAGGGAATGAGTGGTATCATTGTTTCCAAGCTGTGGCTGTGCTGAGTCCATACACTTTTCAGGTACCATTGTAATTTCCTCATATGCAGTTTTGCAAATGGTATTAGTAGTATGCAAGATGCCATGAATCCCAAGGCCTGCAGAATTTTGCTTGCAGGGAGTTGGGTCTTTGTTGCCACTATTTTGAAATATTGAAACAGCTGTCATTGTTTGTCTGGTGTGAGGTAAGCCATCTGGGCCATTGTATTCAAGCTGGCACCCAGGAATATTATGTTTTGTGAGGGCACTAATTTTGATTTCTTTTTGTTTACTGTGTACCCTAGGCAACTTAGAAGGTGTTTGACAAATGCCAGATGCTGTAAAAGAATGTCCTTGCTTTCTGCTTGAATAAGACAGTCGTCCAGGTATGGGTATATTTGAATTCCTCTTTGTCTGCAGTATGCAATTACTGGTGCCAGGCATTTTGTGAAGACCCTGGGCGCAGCAGATAATCCAAAGGGCAGTGCAGAGAATTGATAATGCGTTGAACCTGCAATGAAGCAGAGTTATCTTCTGCAATTTTGTCTGATAGGGACATGCAGGTATGCCTCCTTGAGGTCCAAAGTGACTAGCCAAGCATTCTTGCCCAGCATGGGAAGAAGCTGCTGTAGTGTTAGCATCTTGAATTTTGGTACTTGCAGATAGGTGTTCAGAATTGAAAGATCCAGAATGGGTCTCCATGCTTTGTCCTTTCTTGGGACTAGGAAGAGTCTTGAGTAAAATCCTTGTCCTTGCTCTTGTGTAGGTACCTGTTGAATGGCTCTCATGTTCATGAGAGCTGTAATTTGTTTTTGTGCCTCTGCTCAATGATTTGGTAGCAGGTTTGGCATTCCTTTGATCCTTGGTAAGGTATGAAAGTGGAATCTGTATCCTCGACAGACAATGTTTAGGACCCATTCGTCTTTTGTAATGATGTGCCAGTTGTCTGCAAAAAATGTTAGTTTTCCTCCCAAGGGTGTTGCCAGGAGAGATTTGCTTGGTAGTTTGAGGATAGAGTCATTGTGTCTGCCTTCTGCTAGCTTGGGGCCTGTCTTCTCCTCCTTTCTGGGTAGCATAACCCCATTGGCGAGGTTTGTAAAGGCCCTGTGACTGACCTCTGCCCCTTGGGTATCTGTATTTGCCCCTCTGTGATCTGTCTGAAGCTGGAAAGGACCAGTTTTTTGTTGGCCAATTTCTGCTGAAGCGAGGGGGTTGTACCTGCAAAAAATCCTTGACCGTTTGCATAGATTTTGCCTTATCCTCCATTACCTTTAAAACCTCTTCTGCTTTGACACCAAATAATACATTAAATTCAACCAAAGACAAAAATACCAAATAAACAAAAAATCCAGGTGAGGCAGATGAGAGGCAAGTAAGAGGCAAAGTAACACAGCAATAGCGTATACTTATTTATTATCCGCTTTCGTTCAATACTTCATCAGAAATAAAATACAAGTGCCAAACCCTTCATTTACAAATTAATTAATGTAAATGTAAATCGAAACAATTAATATCAAATGTTTTCTAAAACAGCGTAAGTTGGGCATTAATAAAATTGGTAATTTTATTTATTCTCATTTTAACTGAACAAATTACTAATGTTTACAAGTTTAATAAATGGGTTAGTAGGCTGTTATTAATTTTTTATTATGTTAAGCTAAATGAAAGTTTTTTTAATTGTTTAATTAAACATGTGACCTTTTGGTATTTAAATGAAGGGTTTGGCACTTGTATTTTATTTCTGATGAAGTATTGAACGAAAGCGGATAATAAATAAGTATACGCTATTGCTGTGTTACTTTGCCTCTTACTTGCCTCTCATCTGCCTCACCTGGATTTTTTGTTTATTTGGTATTTTTGTCTTTGGTTGAATTTACTGGCTGTTTTTTTCCATGGCTGAGGCGTTTGAGGATCCTTTGTTAAATCTCAGCATTCATGCCACTCCGCCTGTTGAAACAGGGAACTTAAATATGCTGTTACTGGCAACCTTAACAGAAATTAGAAATTCGCTAAAAGTTTTAGTCTCCAGAAGTCATGATCCGGAAACAACTATTACAGCTTCCAGTCCGGTAGCATTTCGTAGTGAACCACAAGCAAGGGTTGAATCGGAAGGAGCCGTACGTTCTGTTAAACCAGCAGGCTTCAACGAACAGCGCATTATGGGTCGGGTAACCTTACAGGACTTCTTCGACCGTGCGGACAACCCGTTTAAGGAATTAGGTACAGCTGAAGGGATTCCAAACACTTTTTTCAACGAGGAATTCAACTTAAAGCGTGGGCAGCTAATAAAGCATCTCAAAAGGTATGACGCTATATATGTTGAAAATAGCTACTTTGAACGCTGCTTGGAATTGAACATTGTCCCAAAGGGGCTACGATTTTTTAAGTGCCCTAATGGGGTACAAGTAGGAGATGCCTTCTTTACTGTCCTAACTGGTTTTTTTAACGACGCAGGTCTTAGATTTCTAAGACTATTGTCGGATAACAACGTTTCCAAAATGGAGTTAATTAAAGAGGAGATTATGAATCTGGAGACTTATTTCAAACAATACTTGGGCGAAACTAAATTTCTTGAATTTCTTGAATCTGTATCCAAGGAAACGGAACAGTTTTCTTTGGATAACATCAATAGAAAACATTCAAAGCTGCTAAGGGACCTTGATTCTTATAAACACAATTTGGCTTATGCCAATTTTGGGGTTCCCAACAAATCTTATAAATCTGTTGGTAGCAACAATCAAGCTACCAAAAGTGGGCATTGGGTTCCTGCTGTTAAACCTGTTGCCGATGTTGGCGTTAAGCATTCTTCTAACAATGCACTAAGGGGAGTTGGGTTTCGTGAACTAAATAGGCCAAAAATTTTTGAAAAAACAGCCACTGAACCAGCTTTGGACAGAAATTTATCCGACCAGGTCGGGTATGTTGAAAATAATTTTTTAACAGATGTCGAGAACTTCCCTCCCTTGACGTCTGGTGATAATATCACCAGGAATAATGCGAATGTTGTAGTGGGTGCCGGACTTGGTAATTCCAACCCTCCACCATTATCTGGCCCTTTTCAAAATCGGTGCAACCCAACAACAACAATGAAAACTATTTCCACAAGGAGTCGGACTTTCTTAAGTTCCCAGTCATCGGGGGAGGAAACCTAGATGGAACTAATGATTATTTTTCTATTGTTAACTTAACAAATCATGTTTTTGACCAAGTGGAACTTGACGTTTTAAAACTAGGGCTAAACTTTGTTCCTCATGTTAGAGCTAATTATGTGCGGACCATTGTAGATATCAAGAAATATTCAAGAAAATTGAATTTACATTATTTGTTGCATGAATTACCTCCAACTGATCGTACTTTTATTAAACCTTCATTCTTTTGTCCAAAATTACATCATACCTTAAAGGTTTTTGAGGAAACTTGTACTCAAGAAGTGGAAGGGTTGCTAGGTAATTATTCTAACCTAACTAACAATTTAACACAGGAAGAAAAGCATGCTTTAAAAAGGTTACAACAACTAACTAAAAAATTTCGCTTTATGAAAAGCGACAAGGGAAACAATATTGTTATTATGACTAAGGAGTCCTATAATAAAGGTATGTTAGAACTTTTAGAAAATAGGGATGAATATGAGACTATTTCATTATTTGACATTAAACGTTGTTTTAGTTTGGTTCAAACATATTTATATGATGCTCTTATGAATCAAGAAATTAGTCCTGAATTATACGAGTTTTGTTCCATTGAACAACCTAGGATAGGGGTACTCTTTGGCATCCCAAAGGCACATAAATCTTTGTTAAATCCACCATTTAGACCTATAGTCTCTGCACCCCATTCAGTTACCGAGGGGATTTCTTTGTTTTTAGACGCAACCCTTGGTCCTGTTGTTTCCATGCAACCTTCTTTTATATGGGACTCGTGGCATTTTTTGAAGAAAATTAACCATTTTGTCAACACCTATGGTTTTTATCCTGATAAGCAAGTTATGTTTACCCTTGATGTTGTTTCGCTTTTTACTTGTATTCCTCATTTAGAGGGTGTTGAAGCTATAAGGAGTTTTTTAAACTCAAGTTGTTTAAATTTTACCAATGGCATGGTTTCACTTCTGTGCAGGTTTATGGAGGTTATCTTAGAAAATAATTTTTTTCTTTTTGGTAAGACCTATTACCGGCAAAAGAGAGGGGTGGCTATGGGCTCCTCAGCTGCCCCAGCTTTTGCCAATTTGGTTATGGCTTGGTGGGAGAAACAATTTCTTCCCACCTTAACTGAAAAATACAATGTTTCTTTCTTTTGTAGGTTTATGGACGATTTGTTTTTTATAATTGAGGGTGACATTAGTACCGTTGATGAATTTTTAAAGGACACTAATATGTTTTCTGATTATTTAAAATTCACCATGGGTACCAAGGGGTTTAATATTAATTTTTTGGACATTTCATTAAAATGGGACTTTGACGAAAATAGGCTTCACAGTAGTATTTTTCGGAAGAAAACTTTTAATAATGGATATCTACATTATAAAAGTGGGCATCCTAAACATATAATTAACAACATCCCTAGGGGACAATTTATCCGGGCAAGCCGCATGACCTCTAAGGAAGCGGACTTGTCCAAGGAATTCAATTTTATTTGTTCATTATTTATTAAAAGGGGCTATGATCCTGTTATTTTGGATACTGTCAAGGATAACGTTTTGTCCCAGAGAAGTAACAAATATTTTCCTTTGTTAAACCTTGAAAAAGATAAAGGGGATTTTTCCCCTAAAAACAATCAGAAAAATAAATTGAATGCTAATCTTATTTGTTCCCTGGAAATGAGCTCTGATTGTTGGGGTATTCAAAATATTATTAAGAAAAACTGGGGCATTATTAAGGGTAACAAGGATATCTTTAATGCTCTAGGTGAAAAACCCATTTTTGTTCAGAAAAATGGGTTTAATTTGAAACGAATTTTGGAATTTCAACAGAATGAAGCCCCCCATTTTGAGTCCCACAAACGTGGCATGTATATGTGCAACCAATGTAATGTTTGTCGGTTCATTTCAACTGGTCCCCACATCTCAGTGAGTAGTTTCGGTAGGACCCTGGAGGTGCCTGGATATGTAAATTGCAATACAAGTGGGGTGATTTACATTGCACAATGTTTAACGTGTACTTCATTCTATATAGGAATGACCACCAGGGAGCTAAAAATTAGAATTAGAGAACATCTTTATTCTATCAAATCTAAGAACGAGAAGAATGCCCTATTTAAACACTCGCTGATTTGCCCATTTTTCAAAAAATTTTTATTTTCTGTTCTTGAAGTGGGTCATAAAGACAAAAGGGATGGTGATTTTAAAAATTATTTGTTGCAGAGGGAGGTACATTGGCAAATCAAACTGAAATCAGACACTGCTCCTGGCCTTAACGAAACAATTAATATCAAATGTTTTCTAAAACAGCGTAAGTTGGGCATTAATAAAATTGGTAATTTTATTTATTCTCATTTTAACTGAACAAATTACTAATGTTTACAAGTTTAATAAATGGGTTAGTAGGCTGTTATTAATTTTTTATTATGTTAAGCTAAATGAAAGTTTTTTTTAATTGTTTAATTAAACATGTGACCTTTTGGTATTTAAATGAAGGGTTTGGCACTTGTATTTTATTTCTGATGAAGTATTGAACGAAAGCGGATAATAAATAAGTATACGCTATTGCTGTGTTACTTTGCCTCTTACTTGCCTCTCATCTGCCTCACCTGGATTTTTTGTTTACCAAATAATACATCCTGTTGTAAAGGTGCATCTAATAATTTTGCTTTAACATGGTCAGGGAGGGTTTGCTCTTTTAACCAAGCCTGTCTACGTATGACAGAGCCAGTAACAGCTGCTCTACAGGAAGCTTCCAATGAATCAAATCCGCATTGTAAAGTATGCTTGCCCACCTGTTCAGCTGCATGCAACAGATCCTGCATGTCCTTGAATTCAGGCTGTTCTGAATGTGTGCTCATTTTTTGTTTTAACTGAGACATCAGGAATTGTTTATATTGCAACATGTGAAACTGGCAATTTAATGCTCTCATAGCCAGAGTTGCTGAGGTGTATATTTTCTTTCCCCATCTATCTAGGGCTCTGGAATCTCTTTCAGAGGGCACAGGATTTTTAGCCATAGAAGATTTTGCTCCCTTAGGACCCTGGGAAATAGTTTCTGGGTCAGCTACAGGGCTTTTATAAAGGAATTTGTGTGAGTCAGGTACTCTGTAGTATCTGTCTGGTTTGGCTGGAGCAAGAGGTACAGAGTCTGGATTTAAACTAGACTCCAAGCAGACATCATCCACAATATCTAAAACAGGAGGGATAGCAAGAGGTCTGTGCTGGGGTAATAAAAGGAACTCTCGGAGCCTTTTCTTAGAATCTGAGTAATCCTGGCCTTCCCAGTGGAAATATTCCCTCATGGTATGTAATGTTTCCCCAAAGAAGTAGACTTCAGGGGGAGATACTGAGGGAATAGAGTTTTCAGCATCAGAATCCTCATAAGGTGGAAAAGTGTAATCCTGTTCTTCAGAAGACTCTGAGGAGAGAGAAACCTAGTCAGAGGATGCATAATCCTCCTCTTGTCTTGGTTTTTTATTGGGGGGGGAGGGGATGGGAAACCCTGATAAGGGTAATTAAATCTTCAGCCATCTTATGCATCTGTTTCTTAGGCATGGGGCCTTGGCCTGTTGACTGATGAACAGATTTCTTAGGTTTTAAAGGAGTTTTCAGCTTAGCATAAGATTTAATGGTGTGTGTATTCGGTCTGAAGACACCTTCTGCAACCGAAGGTGTTTCCTCTGCACCGGTGTCGGTAGATGGCTGCGTCGGCCTAGTAGACTCCACTTGGGAGTCCGCAGCTGTCTGGGGTTCCAGTTCTGCGGTCGTAGGCGCCTCACTGAGAACCGGAGAACCGGCGACAGGCCCAGCCGAGGACTCGGGGTCTGGCTTATTCCTTGGCTGCCTGTCCTTATCCTTGCGTTTTTTATGAATTGCGGTCGACGGCTGCTCCGACGGCATGATATAATTAAATTTTCTACCAAAATAATGCCATGCGAAGTCAAAACGGCATTTGATAGTGCGTTTATTAAACCTAGCGCAAAACCGACAACCTGTGACGTCGTGGTCTGGGCCTAGGCAAGGAATACAATAGGAATGGAAGTCCTTATGAGGTATTTGCTTCCCACAAGAAATGCAATTGTTAACTTTTTCTGACATCGGACTGAGGCAAGAAAATGTTCCCCAATGGGGTACTTAGCTTTATTGAAGACTTCGGACTGAAATTCAAATCGAAAATCTCAGGAGTCGGCCGACCGGCACTTGCGAACTGCTTCTGCTTCGGGCACCGCGCGGCAAGAAAGACTGAAGAAAATGGCGTTGGATGCCTCTTATATACCCCTGGGGCACTGACGTCAGGGAAGAAGCGACAGCAACCGACGCCAGACCAAGACTTTGGAATTCGGGCCGACTGCGGGACCGCCTGACGGCAGGATAACCCAAGTGTGATGACTGCAGCAGGGGTAACACGATGAACATTCACAAGGCAGACAACAATATGCATCACACTTTTACACTTTACCTTCACACTATACATCAAACTTCAAACAAACTACTTATCCATCTTTCTTTTCTATAGCCCATGAGCTGTACTCTTCAAACACTACCCTCCTATTTAATTTCAGAGTAATTTCCATCCTACCCCATCTTCTTCTCCTTCACCCCCACACCCATCCAAATACACTATTCATCATCACCTATACTCACCCTCTTTAAAAAACTATATTAGACTCGTACTAGACAGGGTCTCACTCTCTCTCTCCGGGGACATCCACCCCAAGCCTGGCCCTACCAATGCCACACCCAACTCTCATCTCCATCTACCACATTCCCCCACCCCCAAGAATTTTCGTTTTATTGCAATCAATGCCCAAATCCTTAGAAATAAAATTCCCATCCTCCACGCTTGGCTGTCCCATAACCAACCTGAAATTGTTGCCATCACAGACACCTGACTTAATTCTAATATAAAAATACTGAAATTCTCCCACCAGGCTACCAAATGCTACGTTCTGACAGACCCAGCAAAAAAGGTGGCGGAGTAGTTATACTGTACTCCTCTTCCTACACTGTTACTCCCTACACCAATCCCATTCCTAAAGCTTTGCCAATTCTGAACTCTGTATTGCCTTCCTTAAACTTAAACACAAATCCATATGTATTGCCGCCCTCTATATTCCTCCAGGCAACAACATCCCTATACTTGAAGACATACTCTCCTGGTTTTCAACTAACATCAAAAATGAAACAGTTATTTTATGTGACATAAACATAAACTGGGCCATGATAAAATCTGAATCCCCCTCCCTAAATATCATCCTCTACAACTACACCCAATTAATAAACTCTCCTGCCAGGCCAAACAAAGGTGGAACCACTGCTACCATCATTGACTAGATCTTAGTGTCTCACCCTAACCTCATCTTAGATACTGGCACCTTTCCTGACTCTCTCAGTGACCACCTGCCTGCATTTGCTGACCATCACTCCTCTCCCGCTAAAAAGATACACCACTATGTACAATCTCGGAACCTCTCCAATTTCAACTCACAAATATTCATAGACTGCCTAAAAGTAACAGATTGGTCACCCTTAAAAACCTTGTCTCTTGACAATGCCATTGATTACTTTAATAAAACCTTCCTGAACCTTCTTAACAACCTTGCTCCATTAAAACTAAGAGTTAAAACTTTATCCTCCTGTTGGTTAACCAAAGAAACTAAACAAATCATGCACCTAAGAGACAAAAAGTGGAACCTTTACAATAAAAATAAATTACCCCATGTCCTAACAGAAGTCAAACATCTATCTCCATAACACTGCATAAAAGCTAATAATCAGGGATAAAAAATCATACTACAATAAACTTCAATCAGAAAACGTATCCAACCCAAGAAAATTCTGGGACTCTATCGCCTCCATTCTCCACCCAGGCAATAAGGATAATTCATCCCCTAACCTAAAACTTACTGATCTAGAAAAATGTCTCAAACTTCAATACCTTCCTTCATAGAATCCATAGCTAAACTCACAACCAGCTTCTTTCACCACTCTCAACCTCCTCCCCCAACTAACCCATCTACATCTCCACACAATCTGACTACCCCTACTTCTACTTTTAGCTTCTCTCCTGTCACTGTAAGCAAAATAAAGAAGCTCCTCCGTCCACTCAAACCACGCTCCCCTGCCCCAGATAACCTACCCACAACTTTACTCAAACTGTTTGCAGACAGCATTGCCCATATCATCTATATCTTAAGAGACCGATCCATACTAGAATCAAACCCCCCCCCCTCACTATGGAGACATGCCTTTATCATTCCACTCCATAAAGAAGGCAAAAACACTGACCCTTCTAATTTTCGACCCATAGCCATCCTATCCTCGCTATCAAAAATCATGGAGAAATGTATTCAATCCCAAATGATGTCCTATATGACCCAAAACAACCTACTAACCCCTATACAACATGGTTTCCGTCCCAAGCATAGTACCGTCACTGCCCTCCTCTCCTTTCTAGACTCCATACACCTTGCTCTCTACTATGACAAATTAGTTTATACTCTGTTCTTTGACCTCTCCAAAGCTTTTGATACTGATTCTCACCCCTTACTATTATCCCAACTTTCTTCTCTCAACCTCTCCCCCCACCATCACCTGGTTCACCAGCTACCTCTGAAAGACAGCAAGCCATCAAATGGAAAAACTCACTCTCTTCCTTTCTACATATACCTACTGGAGTTCTCCAGGGTTCCATCACAGGCTCCCTCCTCTTTAACATCTTCATTAACAAATTCCACCAGTCTCTCTCAGATGCCACACTAATTCAATATGCTGACAATTCAACCATTATTTGTACAGCAGACACCCCCCTCTTGACCTACTTCTCAAAACTCAATTAGCCCTCTCTAATACCAAATCATGGATGCATAGTAATCACTTTGCCTTAAATGCCAATAAAACACAGTTAATGATCTTTTCCCCATCCAAAAACACCAATATAGACAAAAACCTTACAGTGACTGCTCAGAGTAACAGCTCCATAGAAATAGTATCACATATCAAACTGCTTGGTGTCATAATTGATGAAAAACTAAAATTTGACATCCATATCCAAACTAGTATCAAAAAAATTCACCAAAAACTAGGTCATACCTCTCAACCTGGAAACATCAAAAATCTGGACAAAAGCCCATAAAAAATAGGTACAAATCTGTACGCTGATTAACATAAAATTTACATGCATAATTATGTAACCCCGCCCACTCTTGTGGAATTGTGGAATACCAACTTTGAAAAGCAAACTGAAGAACAGACAACCAAAATATCGCCCGGGAGTCCCCCTACAGCCATTCCAATGTCCCCATTACTTGGCTATTTAACCCCATTTACCATAAACACTAATGTGCATATTGCTTTACTTCTACAATGATTTGGATTTTATTTTACATTTTACAGCACAAGCACTAACAGACATCTGCTAAATAAAGCAATACAGTCTCACAATGAACAGACTTAGCATTAAAACTTGTCTGCCCTTAAAACTCCCATTCACTGAAACTGCACTGAAACCCACATCCAAAGCAAATGCATCAGGCGGATAAAGATTACCTATGGTATGCCTTCAAATCATAGGCCCCTTGCACACGAAACATACATGTGTTCTTTGATACACCTTCCTGACTGCATTAAATTATATTCCTTGTATAATACAGTACACTTGTTAGAGTTTGTTTTAAATTTGTTTTGAACATGTTTCCAGTAAGCAATGAAACAAAATGCATGAACCAAAAATGACAAACCTGCCCAATTCAGAACATTTCCATCATAAAAGTCTACTCAAAGTACTTCTACAACCCACCAGTATCAGTAAATATGCACACAATCTCTGCATGAACCAAAAATGACAAACCTGCCCAATTCAGAACATTTCCATCATAAAAGTCTACTCAAAGTACTTCTACAACCCACCAGTATCAGTAAATATGCACACAATCTCTGCAGAAGTAAAAGTCATCTAAATAATTGCACATTAAAGATATCTGTAACTAATGAAGAAGTTGCTGCTAGCAAACAACTTTAAATTTCATTGCTTCATCTATGAGTAAATTGCCTGTTGCCCTTGAAGAATAAACTGCCTATATTACATTAAAAAATGAATTAGAACTATTTATAGCAAAGCAATACCTCATAGATTAGGTCAATGATACAAAACTGCTTTTAAACAACTTATTATGCTGTACAGATGTGGTACATTTATCGGTGAGAATAAAACTGTTTACAGGTAAGCACTGAATACCTAGCATGCTGTAAATGCAAATAACCCCTTAAGAACATACTTTTTTAGCTACATGGATTCCGAATGCCCATGATATTTTGCTTTTCAAATCTTTATGGGCACATTCAGGTAAATAAAATAAAATCTCACTAGCTGCAGATATGCGTGTTTCTGCCTAAATTTTTTTTTTACCTCAGTAGTACAGGATAAGTGGATTATTTGGCTATTCTGTAGGAACATGGAGCTTAAAATCCAGCCTGGTGTTAATGAGCATTAAAGAGCCTGCACGATATCCCAAATAACATCCAAGCAATAAGGTGAAAGTCACACAGACAAACCATTCAGTAAAAACTACAAGAAAAACTACAATGTCTACACTGCAATAAGGAATTCTATCAGATGATTGTATAATACAAATGTCAGCTATAATAGCATAGAATGTAATTTCTGGTGTACTGTATGTCTTGTATATTTTTGTATAATTTATTGTATGTATAATTTCTTGTATAAGTTTTGTACAATCTCTATATGTGGAGCTTTTCACCCCGGGCCTCCACTGAAAATGGATCTTATCCCAGTTGGATGTTCCCGGTAAACAAATGTAAAATCAAAAAAAAAAAAAAAAATAAAATAAAATAAAAGCCTAGCCAATGCAAGAGTCTTCACTGTATAATACGTTAAAATTGCAGTTGTGGAGGCCCATAGGATATATACAAATAACCCCTTAGGGGCATACAAGTGATTCATTTACATGGTTTCTGAACGCCTTTCACAATTTTATCTATTATAATATAGTTTTGTTGTGGTCTATAAAACTGTAGAACTGGCACATCAGACAATATAGTACTTGTGCAGTCTGACAAAGGTATTATTTTAACTTCCAGACCAAATAACCATTAATAATATGCTCACTACTGCTGTCTGTAAAACGTAACTTAGAGAGCTAATTTCCTGTTCTTCAGTAACTTGAAAGAATGTAGGAACGAATCTATCATTCAAATTAGGTGAATTGCTACATATTTAAACACTGATCAGTGTGAGTTCATCAACATCAGAAAAACATATTCTGTACCCATCTAAAAGGCATATGCTTAGTCATTACAAGAAAGTCATTACATCACTTTATAACTTATTGGTCTGATTCACTATTGAATACAATGCTATATTTTGTACACTTTGAAGAAGTCAGATGAAAGAACTTGAAAAGGACCACGATTCCTAGAAATATCAAATGGACAGAGAAATTAATTTATTCAAAGGACCTTCAGAGGTTATCACTTTCTTCTGCTTCTTTCAGTTATTAATAGGTGACCTCTTCTTGTTCTCTAAGGAAATGTCTGATCTGGTTCTGTCAGAAAGTCTATGGCTGGAATGCATTGCTGAGAAACCAACACCCGATAAAGAGACTTTATATTAAGCATTTATTTATTTATAATATTAATTAACTGGGGTAGAACACTGAGCCCATTGGATGATTTCAGTCTTAACCCATAAGTGCAGCAGCAGAGAAAGGAATAGACACAATACACATCACCTTCCAAGACTGTGGAATAAGCTTCCCCATACAGCCACAAGAACACAGTCATTAATTTCATTTACAAGTAATCTTGATATGCAAAAGGTGAAAATATCAGCTTGAGGCTATGGCAATCAGGCTTTTGAAGGCTACTGTATTACAGGCATAGAATTCTTTCTGATACAGCTGCACGTTGTTTTTTTTTTTTTGTTATTCAGCATTAAATTTTTCGGACTTTTTCACAAGAAGTTATGAATTAAAAAACAAATTTTTCTTGTTTTCTAGTGAAACTTATTTGAGAATAGACATGTTCCCTTAAATCCGCTAAGAATTGTGGAAATGATGTGAGTTAAATCTCATGCATGCCACGTCGTATGTTTAAACATTAAATAATATAGTTTACTTAATGTTAGTAAGACATTTCAGGCAAATGTTATTGTGTATCGCATTTATTCCTCTGGCATCAGTTTTGATACAAACCACAATATTATTTTGTACATTGTTATGTTTATATATAAACTAACTGCTTCCAGTTGCTTTGACAGTAATCGCATTTTTGAAAGTAGTTCGTGGAATGTACTACTGTACGACTATGCCTGCTATGAAATAACTCCCAAAACAGGAGTGTAGAAAAAAGTGTTACTTACTGTTTTATGTTACTTCCGACATAACCCTTTCTCTTGTCAGCTGATGTCAGTGATGCACACATTCATTCACTTTAACAAATGCAAAAGCATGAAATTATTGAAGCTCAGTTAGGTGAAATGCTTCAAAATCTACAAACCGACAAGTGCATGTAAAGTGAAAAATAGCACTGCTCTGGCAGTCCTCTGCCCGAATGGCAGAAAGTAAAGTAAATCCTGTGTTCTGCCTGACCAGCAGAAGTAAATTTTAGGCGCGAGCATGGATAAATCTTTGATAGAAATGGCAGTCCTGTTCAAACAGATGCGCGGAATGCTGATGGAGCTGACGTCATCGCGCACGTGATTACGTCACCTCCAAAAGCGCGAAAATTTTAAAAATAGATCCGAAAAATCGGAAATAATGGGGTGCCACTCAGGAATCGTGGCACCCCATTATTGGGACCCCAAAACTCGGTAAAAACCAAGTTATTCGGGACGGTTGAGAGGTCTGAACTAGGTCTCCTGTATAGACACAATCATTACCTTACCCCCTCCACCAGACACACCCTTACCTCTACTTACCTTCTTCCCTCTCTTATGTACAGTGCCCCCTATTCACTAACCTTCAGCTAGGCTTACAGACCAAGTTGGAAGCCTGTTACAATAAAATCTTCAAATTTGCTACCAACTCCAGAAACTCATCGCCTCACACTCTCTCTCTCCACTCCCTGAAATGACTTGAACCTCCTAACTACCTCAAACTCCTTAGACTTACTACTGCTCACAAACTCATATTTCAAACCTTCTAGTTGTCCTTCTCTGTCCACCTCTTTAACCCCCTACATTCCCAACCACTCTCTAAGATCAGAAATCCACAATCTTCTAAACATATATAAGCCTCGTCGACCCCGACCACCTACTATTATCCTGCTCCCTAGCTCAACTCTGGAATTCTCTCCCTACCACCCTTCAAAATACTCAGAGCCACTGAAACTTCAAAACTCTTCTCCAATCTCACCTTCTTTCAAAGTGGGAATGTTCCTGCTTCTCTACCACATAAACTCTAACACCATCTCCCATGCATTATATACTTCATCTTTCTATCACTGTGTTGTCTTACTCTTTGCCTTTACTTCCTCTTCTACCCTATACCTCAAACTTCCCCCAACCCACTCCCTTTCTCCATTATATACCACATTTTACGTCTCCCATCTCACCTTCTATCTGCCCCTCTCCTCATATTTCTAACTCCCAAAAAATAAAATAATTTAAAAGCTGTTTTTTTTTTTTTTATCTGTACACAAATGTTTTACTTGCATGTTTTTTTCATCTGAAATGCCTGCACTTTTAATATGTTTAGACCACATTAATCTCACTTTTGTGAATCCCTACCTAAGGTTTGAAATGTTACGTCTTTTTTTTAACAAATTGTATATTATCTCTGTATTTTTCACTGTTCTACTACTTTATTTACTTTTATATAACTATTGTAAAATTGTCTATAGCCTGTGGAGCTTTTCTCCCCCGGGCCTCTACTGAAAATGGGCTCTTCCAGGCCCAGCGGACTATCCTGGTCATCAAATGGCAATAAGCAAATAAATAAGGCCTTCTATAGTTATGTGAAGAATCTCCATGTCAATACCCAGATTTGCTCTGAGCTACTGTCCAATGGTGCCTCCTATACCGAGCCAACAGATACTGCCAATATACTGGCAGACAGATTCAGTATAAGCTGCGGTGGTGCAGTGGTAGCATTGTTGCCTCACAGCAAGAGGTTCTCCCATTCGATTCTCAGCTGGAGTGCCTTCTGTGTGGAGTCTGCATGTCATCCCAGTGGTCGAGTGGCGTTCGAAAGACATGGGTAGAATGGGCGTGCCTTCGTTGAAGGTTGGGCATCGAGCTGGCACTGTAAAAATCTACTGCCAATCATTAGCGGACCGGAGTTCCGCTGTGATGACCACTAACCGGGAAAAGCCAAAAGAAGAACAACTGGGCGACAGATTCAGTGCCAACTTTAACCCCCCCCCCCACAAAGGAACAATAACAGTAGATTTGCCAGGCACCGGTATTACTGCTGCACAGGTTAAAACAGCACTGTCCAAGGCCAAGAATACAGCTTCTATGGGACCTAACAATATCCCTGGCTGTGTTCTACATGAACTATAGAGTGAACTGGCACCACACCTGTATGCCCTTGTTCAAGCACAGACTCACCTCAGGCTTTGTCCCTACCGAATGGTGCACTGCTACACTCATCCCTCTCCACAAGGGAGGAGCGACTACAGACCCTGGGAGCTATCGCCCAATTAGCTTGACGAGCCTGATATGCAAAGCTATGAAATGCATTATCCTGGACCTAATAAACAAATGTATAGGGAATCTCCAAACTCTGGATCCTACACAGTTTGGTTTTGTGAATGGTAGATCATACCTACTCAACCTGGTTGACTTCTTTGAGTCAGTCACCAGAGCTATGGATGAAGGCAAGGTGGTTCATACAGCCTACTTTGATCTGGCCAAGGCCTTTGATACCATTCACCCTTTGGGAATCATAGAAAAACTCACTAAACTAGACATCAACCCCTATATCACTAAGTGGGTTGCAAACTGGCTCACAGATAGAACCCACAGTGTGAAAGTAGCCGACTCCAAGTCAGACTGCCGACCAGTCACTAGTGGAGTCCCACAGGGTTCGGTCCTGGGTCCTCTACTGTTTGGTATCTACTTCTCTGTAGTCCAGGCCAACACAAAGGGTCTCTGGCTGACAAAGTTCGCAGACGACTGCAAGTTGGAAGCTATTATTAACTCTCCAAGTGATGCTGACATTCTGCAGAAAGGCCTGACTGAGACCAATGACTTGTGAGGAACCATGGCCTTAATCTCCATGCCATAAAATGTGTCGCCATCCCCTTTGGGAAAAACTCTGTTCCCATGAATTACCACATTGATTGTAGTCCACTGAACACAGTTGGCATTATAAGAGATCTGGGAACACAGGTTGACAGCAACCTCTCTTTTGACCACCACACTGCCACTGTCGTCAGAAAGGCCTTCTATCTGGCACATCTCATTACTCTCATTACACATCTCAGGAAGAAAGAGATTATTGTCTCCCTCTACACTTCCCTCCTTAGGCCAATCATTGAGTACAATGTCCCATTTGGCATGTACCTCACTAGACACCTGCAACAACTGGAGAGGCCACAAAAGTACCTCACAAAGAGGATTCTAGGCCTTAAACACTTGTCCTATATGGACAGACTAAAAAAACTCCAACTATTCTCTGTCTTATATCGCCTACTTAGAGGCAGTCTCTGTTTCACTTACAAAGCTATGTCTGACCCAGCTCTGTTAGAAATGCTACGTCTAAAGAAATCCCAACCCTCTGCACCACACGCTCCAGAGACCTCAACCTCATTAGCGCAATCAACAGAACATGCTGGAAGGGCAGGTTGATAAACCAGAGACTGCCCATGCTATGGAATAGATTTCTCATACATGTCAAGCAGAGCACCTCACTGGCCCTCTTCAAGAGAAATAGTGATGAGTAGATGGAAAATAGAAAATTCACCCTGGGGATCACTCCAGTGGCTCTACTTGATAGAGGAACTGGGAACTAATGTTGGGTGGCACAATGCCAGGGTAATCTTATGGGCTAGGCTTGTAAAGGCTCCAGGGCCATAAGCCTAGTATACACCTATGAACCTATAAAGCAAATCTGCAGTGATAACTGCTTGCTGCCCTGTTGAGGGGGACACTTGTGTAAGTGCAGTGGCCTGGCTCCAGTAGGAAGGGACGGCAGCATACCTCTCAACATCTTAGAAGAAGAAATCTGGACAAGACCATAAATAATGGGGGACATAGGCCCAAAAATAGGGACAATATCGCTCTTAAAAACTTTGAAAGTTGATAAACAGGTTTTGATTTAGCGTGAATTTTCTTAATGACATTAAGTCTGAAAATCAAATGCCTGTCATTATTTTCTGACTTCATTGTTCAATGATTTGCCAGTGATTCGACAGAAAACTGCAATTTTATGAAAAATAGACAAAAACTGAGACAAAAAATCTGGACTTTTTCTTGAGAGGTATGGATGGGAGTCCTGAACGGACATCCATCAATCGTTTTCATTTGCCAAAGCCAGTACAGCAGTGTTTGCAGAGAAGGGGGAAAAGCCTTAAATTTGACTGGTATGTTGTGTGGGTGAGGATAGCTGTGTTTGTGGAAAGTGGTGGTGTGCCTTTGTAAGTGTGGTGTGAATGTTATACATTATGAAATGTAGAGATTAAGAGTAAAATTGTGCTCAGTGTAGTCCCTAGCAGTTTCATCATTGCTTGATTCAGACATAATACATTCTCCTGTGTTTGTCAGCACTATGTTTGAATGCCCTGTTTGGAGTGTGCTATAACTGCTACAGCTGCTGGTACTCTTTCAATACAAGTATCTGCTTTGGAAGTTTTCTCCAGGAGTCTGTTGCTGAGAGGATGAGACACATGTTATAGGTATACAACTAAGACAAACTACATAAAGCAATGGTAGGAGAAAGTGCCAGGTCACATCACAGGCTTGGGAGGTCATTGTTAAGAAACTGAGAACTGTTGTAATCTTTATCATTAAATACCACAAAAGTTCAGGTTATGCTATAAGAGAATAACTATGTAAAGATAACCATGCCATTTTTTTTACTCCTGGGAAATGCTGTTGAGAAGTAAAGAGATGTATGAGGGAACAGTTTTAGTGGCACACCAGGCTGTGATTAGTCTATTGTCATGCAAAGCTGACTAAATAGTTGAATCTACTCAAGCTGGAAATGTGAGACTGTAGCCCACTGAAGGAGGGGAGATGGGAGGAGTAACTTGGGCAGGAAATGAAACTTGCAAAACTGCTCCTTGTGAAAAGTCTTTTTTATC
Organism: Protopterus annectens; assembly: GCF_019279795.1. NCBI lineage: Eukaryota > Metazoa > Chordata > Ceratodontiformes > Protopteridae > Protopterus > Protopterus annectens. Next base: position 2,382,927 of record NC_056741.1, read on the forward strand.
TCAGTAATTTGGTGACACTTTTGCAAGCTTCTTTCAGAGAATGTGTAGTACATCAGTAGGAACAACATTTGTAAAACTCAGTGGAGACCAGTCAATAACACATGAGCTGCAGACTCTCAAACTTGGCAGTTTTTTAAAGGTGTCCCACTCTAAGTGAATGGAAGTCTAGTCTGACAACAAACGGTAGGGCTATTGGGACAGATTTAGCTTTCCAAAGGAATCACGATGTCTGCCCCATGAGGGCAGACAAGAGTAAAAACAAAATAAAATTAGGAATGAGTACTTATTTTGCTGCAGGCAGCTTTGAGAGATGCAGTAAATCATGGCAAGATAAAAAATACATGTTTTTTTCATCATTTGCCCATAGTGGTCCTTTAACTACTTTGGGAATAAAAGAATTAATATAAAGTGACACCATGTCTTTATGAAAAACTAAAAAAGGAGGAACAGCCATAAGGGCTTCCAGCTCAAACACCCATCTAGCAGAAGCAAGAGCCAAAAGAACAAAGTCTTCCAAAAATAATGCTGTAAGGAAGCTGAAGCAGCAGGTTGAAAAGGAGTCTTAAAGGGGCACTATCTCGTTTCTGAAATCAGCTAGTTGCCTGAGTACTTTGTTTACATTTTAGTGCTATGTAAGTCACATGTTCACACAGAGGCAGGATTTTCCAGGGAGCTTATTTAGCATGCAGCAGGTCAGATTTCACAAAGGTCAGTGGGGGATGGTCATTCCTAAAAGTTTTTAGTGTCCTTTTGTGTTTTCCTTCCCCCACCCATAGGCTATTAGATTAGTTGAATGATTTAGCCTCAGCCAGAGATGCTATCTAGTCACACTCAGATCTGCAGCCTTTGCAGCAGTGAAATTACATCTTCAGTATGCACTTGTTTTTTTGTAACACTTAGTGGAATGATTATCCCAGCCTAGGCAATTGTATTTTCTTTTGTTTGTTTTTGTTTCATGCTTGTTGCTACATGCTTTTTTCCTTTCGCTGGTATTTTTTTTTTTTCATATGGTCAGCAGTAGTGTTGCTTTTTAGTACATGTACTAATGCAGACATGCATTTCTAAGGCGGTTTCCCTCATTTGACAGGACAGCATTGCTTTGAACAATTTGCATCTTGGAAACAAACCCACCAAGTTGCAAATGTCCTAAGATTCTAGAAGAATAAAAGTCTTATAATGTTTCAATAAAAAACATGTCAAGCAACTTTGAAAATGAATCTTGTTACTGTGCTAAAAGTATCTTTCCATTAGCTGACTCCCTTCAGGAATCACATAGTAAGTTTGTATAATACTGATTCCTTCCAAATTAATTTATTTTCTTTTTCTTCCCTGCATTGTGATAAAATGTCACTCTTTTCCTGAATATCTGACTGCAGTACAGTTACACTGGTAACCATTTGAAAGTTGAGGCAAATGTAGTCTTGATATTTCCTTTTTT